>NC_090870.1:25038310-25075810 GCF_036669935.1 Montipora foliosa | reverse complement strand
CTATGAAGCGCACTGACGTTGGGAGCTGGTCATTTGTGGGTTCTAATGGTCCTGTGAGGAACGAATCAATGATGAAATGGTATATGAAATGAATCATATATGAACTGCGGATAGGAAATCAAGTGAAGCTGTGATCTTCGCAGTTATGAGAGCAATTTTTGCAATTGCGTAGAGAAGCCTGAAAAATTCAGGACTTCAACGGGGTTTGAACCCGTGACCTCGCGATTGACCAGCTCCCAACGTCAGTGGCTTCATAGCTCAGTTGGTTAGAGCATCGCACTGGAATCGCGAAGTCACGGGTTCAAACCCCGTTGAAGTCCTGAATTTTTCAGGCTTCTTTACGCAATTGCAAAAATTGCTCTCATAACTGCGAAGATCATAGCTTCACTTGATTTCCTATCCGCAGTTCATATATGATTCATTTCATATACCATTTAATCATTAAAGTTTCACATTGTTCGTTTAACCATTTCCTGAAAGACCCACTAAGTGGGAACAGAGGCTGGTTCCAACAGAGCAAAGATTGTGTTGACAGTTAACTGCTGGAGCTCCTTTATTTCCTGTTCATTTAAAGGGCTGACAGTCATGAAGTTAAGAAACTGAAACTCCGTGTTCTCCAAACGTTTCTCACATGTCTGCAACCTGGTAAACTCTAAAGACGAGCAGCAATTTTCTTTACATAATGTAAATCCGGTCTGCGCTAAAGAGGGCTTAACAAATGATTCTGATCCATAGTTACTTCCATTAGTCACACGGGCTGGTTGGATGTCTTTAACTTTGTCTATAACTAGGTAAAGTCGATAAATCCAGTTCATTGTAATAGCAGCCGTAGCAAATAGGAAGGTGGATTGATAGTGGTAGTGGAATTCCTGTATATACAAATGAATTCCTGGAATGTCAATTTGCAGGGTCCAAAAGAGATCCTCACGGCCGAATCCCAAGTCACTCTTCTTTCTCAAGTTTTCTACCAAATAATCAATTTCTAGTTTATCCCTGTCCAAGCTGAACATACGCAGTTCACATGATAGCTGGCAGGTGTACGCTTCAATCGCTGGAGTTAGGGTCATCAAGATGATAGATAGGCTTGGTAAAACACTTGTTCAGGAACTTGATGTTATAATCAGTTCCAGGAGACACTGCACATTCCCAGCCGACATTGAATACAGGACAAATTCAAGAATGGAAAGTAGCACTTTTGATGGGTCGAATTAAATAACAATTTTTAAAATCTTCTTTTCTTCAGATCTCCCCGAGGTACAGGAAAATTTGCAAAAGCAGTTTTGCATGTTTCAGAAAGAAGAACACATTCCCAGTAGATATTGTGTTGAATGAAATTGAATGTGGTCGGTTGAAGAGGCAATGTTTGCCGTGATGTCCTAAAGCCATCAAACCTGCAATTTTTGGCAACAGAAAGAGGTCCTTAGGCAAATAAATTACACTGCCTGAATCCTAAAACTCGTATATCCAACGGTACATCAGATTGACATATTTGGGTTCCCGTGAATAAACGGATTTTTGAGCAAACTAGCTATGCAGACTACACCTTCAACTCGTACCTGTAATTTGTGTGATGTGCCTCCACGGGAAGCTTCAGAGCCATTTGGGAACGAGTCAGCTATGAACGTTTTGTCAACTTCACTTTGCGATAATAGCACCAACAAAAATGCCGTCAGTTTGCATGTCTTCTAAAACTTCACCTGGGGTTCCCTTGATCTCCTGCTCAGAACTGAACCACTGTGTGTCCTTTTCAAAACTATTTCTTTCATCATTTTGACAGATTAGAACACGTGGACTTTCATTTGCCTGTCACTCATGAGGCACGTTGTTTTCGAATATTTCACACATTGATGTCGAAAAGCCAAAACCTCTTGAGTTTAAATCAGACATTATTTTAGTTGAAAATGGCAATGACTGGGCGTACTTCAAGAACCCGAAACATTCCTGCACGACTTAGAGAAGGTAAGCAGGAAAATGTGTGATACTCTTTAGCAAGCTTCCTTGATCGAGCGAGAAGTCAGAGATCATGGATTGATCTCGAGCTTGTGTTAAACGTTTAAGTGCCTTGGTAAACCGCATGGTTCAGGCTAAGAATTATTTTATCAAATGGAATTTCAATTGAAAGAGAAATATCACAAAAGTACGAAAACGTCGTACCTTCGAATTACTGGTGGCTTTAAATGTGGAAGGGGCTCCTTTCCTTTTCACCAGATAACAATTCATTGTTTATGGCCTTTTGCTCATTCCTCAAACATATATGCTTCGTAAGAAGCATGAAACTCAGAGTTGCCTTCTCTAAATTGATCTTGTGTTTCAACTCCAAATCTTTCTTTGCATCTTCATCATCTGAGTCTGTCTGCCCACCATTGAACCTCTGATCTAATTTTATTAATTTCCTCTTTTGTTAGCTCCTGTTCCCTTTCTTTCTGTGCCTCTTCCACTGCTCTCTCTCTCTTTTCCTGCAGCAAAAATTAACATAAAGTTGTTACCAGTGCAATAATATTATTGTTTGTCAGTGCAAACTGGCTATCCGATTGGATATTTAGCCTTTATCCAATAGATAACAATATCATGAAAAGCCATATACCGTTGGTATACCACCCTCTATGTTGACACAAATTTGCCTTTCACTGCTGGCTACCCTGGCTTGATTGTTACTCAAACCCTCATAAAAGACAAGTGTTCCTATGAAACAGAAAAATAAAATTTAACAGCTACTCAGTTAAAATCTCTTTAAAAGTCCAAGAAAAAGTTTTTAAAATCCACAATTAATTGACCAAAATTCCCTGTTTACTTTCTTGACACCCAACGCCATTACAGCACAAGGCAACTCATAATCCATATTCAGGCGGGATGGTTTACACATTGAATGCTAACTGCAAGGCAAAAGTGGTTTACCTTCACTGGGATCAATACGGTCTTTAAATTCATATTGAAATGCATCCTTCATTACATCCTATCAAATATTATACAAAAGCAACCTGTTAAATGTCTATCAGTAATCCGCGCTTCATTTCCTGTGTGAACAGACACAAAGTTGCACACATTTACATGTAAGTGTGGATATCTGTAAACATCGACCGGGAATATAGAGATATAACAATTGAATAACAGCATGAAAATTATGAAGGCTAATAAAAAATCACAAGATAGCCTTAAATGCATCTATCTTTCCATGAAAATTAAAGTGTAAAGTGCTTTACACGATTGTGATAGAGTGGTAATCGAATTGATTTAATGCAAATAAAATGACACTTTGGCTGACTTCATGATCACAGAAAGTATTAAAACAAAAAGTAGATGAAATTACAAATTTGAAAAGGAGTTTGTTTTGCTACAATTGGATGTACTAAGGAGCTGTTCTTATTTTTAGAATAATTTCGGCTTTTGGGTCTTAAAAAACACAAATTTCACTCAGAAGTCAGACCATGTTTGATCATGTATATAATTCAATTTCCACTCAACGTACAGAAATCAATTTCGCTTTGGGAAAAGTGCAATGATGTTTTGTTCACTTTTGGCCCACTCGCCTCACTCCAAATGCGGAGATGCAAAAATAGACGATAAGAATGAAGTTTCAGTTGCACTAAAGATGTCACTAGCTACTTGCGTTCCCTTGGAGTGAGTGGAGTGAGTGGATCGTGTGGGCGACAAGCGCATGCTAAGGTTATAGAGCTGGTCTGCTTGTTATCAATGACCAAGTCAAAAAATGACAATATGTCTGCGACATAGGAAGCATCTAACTGTAAACTGGCCAGGGGGGAAAGCTGTCAGTTGTCGCTACCCACTGCATCAAAAGAGACAATCTAGGACAATATGCAGTGGAAAAGTTCAGCGGATGACCAAGCAAGTCTCAGAGGAAATATACTGGATGTACGATACCGTTGTACCAATTGGTGAAGGTTGGTACGAATCGATCCAACCAGTAAATAATAATAATAATAATAATAACTTTATTGGGCTGTTAACACAAATAACTGGAAAGCTACTTTCAGTTTTGAGCTAATGCCTATACTTTGTAGCGCACAAAATTGAAACATTTCATTTGGAGAAGTTTACAAACATGAGATATGGGTGTGTAATAACAGCCGAAGTAAAAAAAAAGAACCACAAATAAGTCAGAGACGTGATTATTTTTTACGTTTCTCCCTTCTATTTTAGCTATATGCAAGACCTGTAGATTCAAACACGCAGACCAAAGAAAGTGTGCGATGGACAATGTATGTATCTCTTACTGGATAAAAATGGGATTTTGAGAGAAAGAAGGTCTAATGAGTAACACGCAAAGTTAAGAATCATTCTCTTCCAGGATTAAAAATATCAAAAAATAACAAAATCAGGTTGACGTCATGCCTGGATCAAGGGGGTTGTTTAGACCTTTGTTAGTAACCTGGATCCCAGAGCCCCACCACCCTAGACCAAATTTCGCATTCTTGTCCTGAACCATATGGGGCTGGTGCACAAAGAAAACTTTATCCTTGTTCCCTCGTGCACCAGCCTCATCTAGTCCAGTCATTGAACTCTCTTTTCTGCGAGTGCTATATAGGGCTTGAACCCAAGCGCATGTTAATCGCACGTGTGTTCAATCCCTATTAGCCATGTTCTAAACAAGCAGGGGATCCCGTCGTCTGAAAGAGCATCTAAAAATTAGTAGATTTACCAAATTTGATTGTTATTGGTTTACATGCAAAGGCATGATTCACTTTATAATTCGCTAAAATTAGAGAGCTCAGTATGGATTGCACCTCTAATCCATACTAAGCTCTCCTATTTTAACGATTTTTAAGAGTGTATCATGCCTTTGCGTTTAAACCAATAGCTCTCAAATTTGGTAAAGTTACTAACTTTTGGGTGCTCTTTCAGATGATGGGGTCCATTTTTCAATTCAATCGATGTTAAAAATTCGTACCCAGCCCCCTGCTCGTTTAGAACATGGCCAATAAAGAGCGCACGGAAGAGAGATTTTAGGGACTGACTAGCCCCATCCAGCTGTGAGTGAACTCGAGCGTTGGATAGTTAATCGCCTCTAATATGTTTTGATGTAATATTTTGGAGAGTTTTAGCAATACTGCCTCTTGTTTTACACCCGCGAGCCTTAATTTGTTTTAACATTCCCCTTTACTTGCGATAATTCCTAACCCATACAAATATCATTGACTTCACTTCGGAGAGTGCATGCCAGGGAAGATAACAATGTAGACACAATTGTTAACCTTTTAGACCTTTGAATAGGTAAAGAGCACTCCTCACTTAGTTATATGTATCTCGAGAGATTTGCAAGTTCTATTAATCACAGCTGTCACATCATCTAGAATGTAACTGTTATTTTCGTGGTTTCCTGTTCTCAGGCCATTAATTTTTTTGTTTCTCCGAATAACAGCAACTTATTTTTAAACTGTTTTGTTTTCTTTTTTATAAGCTCGCTCGGTAGCCCAATTTGAGGCAATTTAGGGTGGTTGTTATGCTCCAATTTCCCCCAAGTGAATTTTGCAAAGGGCCAAAGGTTATATTATGCAACCTCATCAAATTTTCCTGCATCCTGTTGACCTCAGACAGACCGCGAAAAATTGAAAACGTAGTCTCTGGTTTTTTCTCGAAAAGCCTCAGGGATCTTGCCACTACTCCTGCTTAGACAATTTCCTCGTGTTTTTCCCTGGTCATGCGAGCCATTGCACGACGAATTTCCTGTGCTTATTAGACAGGTAAGCCTGGTGTTGAAAGAACACAAACTTGACTTTCAACAGTACTCTTCAACGTTTTGTATTTCTTCTTCTTCTGAATCTCCCTAATTTTTGATGGACTTACTAAACAACGGACGTTTCCAGTCCACATTTATAGAATTTGCTCACTAAAATGATTAAAACAGGTATTTTGAAGATGATTGTAGGTGGTTGTAGGTCATTCCTTGTTTTAGTACTTACGACTCTGACACCGGTTATAGGATGTGCTTTGCCCTGATTGTCACGGTTGTTTGCGTGCACAAAGAACGGTATACAGGCATCACAAACTGTTTGAGTTGGACTGTTCAGGATGGTCAAGATGCTACAGTGAAATTAACCAGACAGCCAAAAAAGCAAGGTTTCCCACAAGTCGGATTTGGAAGGTGAGTTTATCAACAGTTTGTTTTGATCTTGTTTGATTGCCATCCCTATTCCGCTTGCAATGAAGGACATGAGAGATGCCTGCTCGCAGTCTGTTTTTTTTTTCTGCATTAAGCATGCTTTTGCATATTTTATGAACATGCTTTAATTGGATTTCAGTTGTCTCAGGTGATGTCCAGGAATTGGAAGTATCTATAAAAGAAAATGAGTTGGAAAATAGTTGCAGTGATGGTGAAGAACATAGACTGGATGAATTACAAGGTAAACTGGCTAGGACCAGCTGATTTATCCATATAAGAATACACTGAATTTCAGATGTCGCTAGAGCAGACTTCGAAAGATTCCAATGGGATTCTCAGTGTTAATCCAGTGTACCATAGTAATGAAGAACTTTTGTTCCTACAGATGAGGACCTAGTAGGGAAATTTGAAGACAGCAGTGATGAAGAACGAGGAATCAATGCTTTGAAAGGTTCCTTGCTCAACCATCAGTACATAATTTAACTAGAGATTCATCTCCATACCTTGCAATGTCCAAAGATATTGTGGCCCCTGAGAATGAGATATATGCAATTGAAATGTCTGAAAACCCCAACAGACATATCAAAACTGTGAAGCAAGCATTACAAAAAAGTTTTATTTGATTCACATCATTTCAGGTCCTTTTGATATATCGGAGGGTGAAAGTGATCAATTAGGAGAGACTACAGAATCCAGAAAAGAAAAGGAAAGTGAACCAGAGGAAGCCAACCCATTGATGACATTACATGTAATGAATGACAAAAGAAACTGCAAAAACGAGTGTCATGGACAGGAGGAGACATCATCTAACTTAGTTCGCTGGATTTCCCTCTTACTTTTGCGCATAAGGCTTCAATATAATTTATCCAACACTTTGTTTACTGTATTGTTGAACCTTGTCTACTTAATTTTTTTGTGCTTTGTGCTTTGCCATCCACTTCATTTGATTTTTCCAAAGACAATTAGTGAATTAATTTCAGATTTAAATGTACTTAACAAGACAAAAATCTTTGTTGCCTGTCCCAACCCAAAGTGTGCATCTTTATATAGTATTGGTGAAATCAGTTGTAAGGTGAATGGGAAGCAAAAGGCAGAAATCTGTAAAAAGAAACTTTGGGGTAAAAGGTGCAACACAGAACTATCTTTTGAAAAATATTTATCATTTGGTAATACCAAGATGGTTCCTTAGAGACATATCCATTTTTACCTCCTTCAGAGTGGATTAAAACGTTTTTTAAGCAAGAACAATTCTTGTGCCTCATTAGAGACTGCCCTGAACCTTCAAAAACTGAGTACAGGGATATCTGGGATGGAAAGATTTTGCAACAGTTCCTGATGGAACCTGATGACATGACAAAACTGCTGCTAAAGGATAAAATGAATTTGGCATTGCTGCTCTATCTAGATTTCTTCAACCCATTCCAAAGGGCTGTCTACTCTTGTGGAGCCATCTATATGAGTGTACTGAACATCCCAAAGAGTCAGCGCTTCAAAGCAAGATGGTCAATCCTTATTGGCTTGATACCTGGGCCATCACAGCTGGAAGGTCATATCAATACCTATTTATCACCTATTTGTCATTGATGACCTAATTGGATTATACTCTTGGGTCCAGGGAAAATATTCAGCCGCTTTGTTCTTCTTCACATCTTGGATGACCTCCCAGCCTCAAGAAAGATGTCACAGTACAAAAGTCACAAAGCAGATCTGCCCTGTGATAAATGTTGCTTCTAGGCAGTTCGTGAAAAAGGGACGATTGGAGCAAGTGGCAAGATGAGTTTTTACTCTGACTCAAGTAAAAGTTTTCCACGCTGGACTGACGAAGAGGTTAGGAAGGCAATGAACACTTACAGAACGGCTGCAAACAAAGCAACTGCTCAAACCCTTCCGCAAAAATCAAGTGTGAATTACAGTGAACTCATTCCTCTGTCATATTTTGACATGGTTCAAAATTTCCTGATTGATCCCATGCACAACATTTTGAAGTTGGGAAACTATCGAAGACAATGCTAGAAAGGTTGTCTGCACGTGGTTTGAAAGCCCAGCAATGGAATTTCATTGTGACTTGTGCCCGGGTATGCCTATGGAACATTGTGCCATACACGTTGTATGACACCACTAAATGTCTTGCTGAAGCAATTGAACTAATGTTGAAAGACCCCATCATGAGGTAGATGATATTTCCTGTGTTCTCCAAAAGCAACATAAACTGTATGCTGGGGTACTTGGAAAGTATGAATTACCAAATGGCACTACACATTCCTGAGCTTATTCAGAATTGAGGCCCCCCAACAAGCTGGTGGTGCTTTCCATGCGAACGACACATTGGTCTTTTAGGTGACATGAACACCAGTGGAAAAACTGTGGAAGAAGAAAATTTTCGCAACTTTGTTGTGCAGCACTTAATTAGTGCTTCAAAGGCCCCAACATTGGACAGCTTCCAAGAAAAATGCATACCTTCGCAACTGAAGCCATCCATCCCTTAATCAGTGCCTAGATGATCATTGAACTTTGGTAGCTGGCAGCGATTGAGTATTTGCCCTCTTGAATGGTCGCTTCGGTTGTCCATGTTCCAATCGGTTTCCTGTCATACTTGCAGCATCTTGATCATCTCCATCATGTGGCTCAATGAAACGTACATGTACAACTTTAAGGTCAGGAACGTGCTCTAAAGAAGTACAGGATGGACCCTGTTCACCCGCAAGTACGTCACATACCATGTCTTCCCCTACGATGAGGGCAAAGTGCCTTTTGCATACATTCTTTATGTTGTGTAATGTGACTTCTTCGTGCTCGAAAGGGACAAGTTCTCGGAACCGATGCGGTTGTACTTCTGCCCATTACCCAATTCCTCAGGGCTTAATCTTTGAATAACGATTTCGTCCTTCTGCAAAATGTTGGGAGAAGGTGCTTTTAGCTTTCCAGTCCGTTTCTCTTTCATAGTCTTTTTAAAATTCTTGATGCTTGGACAAACCCAACTGTTACCAGTCCCCTCTCCTTGTGCAAAGTCCACTTTACAAAGTATGCTGGGATACTACAGCAGGCATAGGCCATGTAAATTTTTATTTTACTTTACTTTCTATTTCATTTCGATTTTTAAATGGTTTTATTTTTCTTTTACTTTCACTTTAACTTTAAACACGGACACTGCCTATATAAGGAACCTTGGACTGGGCGAGCTGTCAGTCAGTTCATTCGAGACCTCGACCCGTCAACATCGTAGGCCAAGGATCAAAGTAACACCGACCTGCAGAGTTGATACGAAGACAAGAGTAAAAAAGTGCTTGGATTCCCTGCTGCAAAACGAGTGAGGGTGAGTACAACGGTCATTTTCTAAGAATACTTGAGGTGAATTATATTTTTGTTTTGTTAAGATATTCATTTCACCTCACCGGTTTGTGTCTTGTCTGAAAACCGTTTTGTTTTTTCTTTTTTATTGAAGTTAACTGTTGAGATAGGGTTAGGGTTTAGAGCATCAACAGGATGCTATTCTCTGTCTTCTTAGGCAGCAAGAAACCTGTGAAGTGGTTTCCATAAGACGAGTACAATCTGGAGAAGGATATTATTTATCACGATTTTCTTTCCCGTTTTGTTAGATTTTATTTCGTCTTGTAATTTACCTTTCCGTATCCTCTTCGCACTGAGTGTGCACGGGAGTTTTCTTTAATTCTTTTGTAAAGGATTCCAGTTATGTTCCATTTTTCTCCTTAGCTACATTATTTATTTCAATATTATTTTCGAAAAGCGCGCCACCTTTGCAAGGAACATCACTTTGAAACTTGATGCCCTTTAGTCTGAGGTTATCCTGGGTAGTGTTTTCCCATTGGAATATATAAACATTGACTAGTATAGCAATACCGAAAATGTTCTCTGACTCTGATGCTCAGAGGCTGGACAAAATGCCTATACCGTACATAGCACTTCTAGCGGCAAGAATTACAAAATTCCAGCAGATTTCTAATACAGTTGCATACTTCCACTGTGGTTGCACAATTTTGCCAATTTCTTGCTGTTCGTCCATAAGAAAAAAACGTTACATTCATTTATTTCCAGGCCGCAAACATTTTGCCGTGCCGCGAGATGATCCTACGCCACCAACACCTGTTCGTCACTTCCCAAAAAATAAGACGTCGGGCGAAGTCGCGCCTCCAGCACAACAGCCCCCTACTGCTGAATCTGGCGAAGAACATAAAATTGCTGTTCCGACGTGTAATTTCTGCCTGCAGACGCCGTGTATCAGTCTTTCAGCATTCAAGCTGATGGGTTGCAGTGCGGTGAGGATAACTAATCACACCAAATGCCGCAAAGATTACAAGTGGTTCTGGAGAACGCTGAAAGACTGTGGGCTGTGGGAAACCCCACCTACCTTGCGAGGAAAGAAGAGCTCAGGTGTATGATTGATGACGTTAGGGAAGTTATGCCACACTGCGTTGCAAAGGACGTTCGCAATCGATGGCCAAATCCTCCTCATGTGCCCTACCAAGGCCATCGTCGTTCGTAATGAGCAAGATAGGCAACAAACTTTTTTCAGATATGAAACAAACACTCATCGCATTCTGATAGTGTAGTTCTTCTCGGAATACACTCACCAGGACGATTGTACTTTACTTAATTATGATTTCTTGTTTTGCTTCCAGAATACTTTATCTTCTTTGCAACTGAAGATTCTTGTATATATCAATCCTAGGTTCAAACCATTTACGAGGAGAAATTTTGCAATACTTGGAGTTTTTTTGCGTGTAACAAAATAAAATAGATTGATTTAGCCTGCAGCCCGTTTTTCATAGAAAGCACGGCTGTTATATATAACTCACCTACTATGGCATTTTACAACACTTACTCTCCCAGGATCTCCCAGGAGTCTGCAAATATTAATAACACTGGCCATTTAGCAGAAAACTTCTCTCAGGGTCGTAACGAGGTATATGGGATCCGGGATCAAAGGCCTGAAAAAGGGCGGGATCAGGGATCACAGCCCAGGGATATGAAATCACAACGTGTGGGATCGGGATCAGCAGTATTTTTTATGGAATCAGGGGTCAAAATTGGCATCGTTTTTGGGATTAGGGATCAAAATTTTGGGCAAACATATGGGATCAGTTATGAAAAAATATACCTCGTTACGACCCTGTTCTATTTACTGGTCAAGCGTTTTATTGGCTATGCAAAATGCAATCCTTAGTGGTGCTTGGTCATCTTCTACAGTACTCGTCTTTTCCCAAGAGACCATGTATTTCCTGATCATTTACTGGCTTTCCCTTTGAAGGCAATGTTGTATATTATTTTAAACGCAAAAACCCCTCTGTCAGCTAAGTTAGAAAACGGTAATTAGTTAGCGTCTCCCACATTAAAGAAAGTTACTGTATTGTAACGTAGTGCTAGAAAAGAAATGAAACTGGAATATGATACTAAATCAACTACAACGAACAGAAAAATGTTTCCCAGATCTCCTCCTTGAACTTGTACGTCTTTTCTGTGAGAACTCTGTGTGGGGCAATCCTGTTTGGCTGACGGGTTGTTTGGTAGAACTGTAAGGAGGATGCCTCACGAAGCACATTTTCATTCTGTTCAAATGAACACACATTCAAGAGGAAGTGTTACTTTCTGTTGCACATAAACATTGAACATAACGTTGCACGTAACACTATTTTAAACCCTTGCATTTGCCTAATACTCAAGTGACATACAGCGTATGAAATTGTGGTCAAAGACAACCATGATAATTATGCTTTTAGAGTCTGAATTATATTGTACAATTTATAAATATTTAATGAGAATGCCATCCAACAGAAATACAATGTATTCAGAGGACATGTATATCTGTGTATTTTTCAAGACACTGACTGAGTGCTTGGTAAGTTAGAACTCACTGTAGACCTCCATATCTAAACGGCACAACAACCATTCTCTAAATTGAATATGAAATACTACCTCAAGTGTCAAACGTTAGCACTACTGCAGGAGAGTTCTCGCAATAACAGTAATATGCAGTCAGTTTTCTCTTGTTCTAATATTACTTAATATAAAAAAAAGGTATACTCATGATAAAAAGACATTACCCAGTCCAGAATGGCCAACTGTATTCGCATTTCATACGTGTCTGCCTTACTGAAATGAATGCGCTTTGGAGTGTCAATAAGCATCACCAAATGCAGTGATTCAATCCAGTATGTATCACGACACTAGGCCAAAAAAAAAAAATGGTTTTTTAACAGCATCAGACGTCATTGAACTTTGTTAACTATCCAGTTGTAAATGACTTCCCACCCTTTCCAAGTGTTGTCCCCCATTCTACCATAACCCCATCTCCGTGATACTCCAAGCATAGAAAGTTATCTTTTTGTCATTTATTTTTTTAAAGTGCAGGCGTATCATACTCAATGAAAATATGTCTTGACAAGCTATAGGGCAGACCTTGAAATTGCATTAAAACACTACACCATTACTGTTATTAAATATTACCAAAACATAACCCTCAGCATTTTTGAATACTGTGGTGCCTTCCACAGCTTTCCTATATGCAGCGATAGCTTTCTCACTGACAAGAGGCTTTTTGCTGCAAACGTAGCCATCTTCTTTACAGCGGGAGTCTTGGTGGCATTTGGTATGGTTTCCCTGTACAAGAACTGTAGTTTTAGTAATCTTTTTTACTCATTAAATCATCCATTTTAAAGATCAATAACAATCCCTTGCAAGTAACTTGAGTTTTGATAATAATTGAGATAGTACCTGGTAATGATCCACTATGTTGGTAATATAGTTCCTGAGTACATCAGCATCACCATTGCAATTTTTCATCCCATAGTAGATGTGTGTCTTTGTACATTTGACTGAAATAAGATGTTCCTCGAAATCTCATTGTAATGCAAGATTACTTCAGCAATAGTGCACAATTTCTATGGTATATGTCATCCATGTTACCTTTGTCTGACAATTCTGCAAACCAACTTTTTTCTCCATCCCGAACAAGACCACTAGCTACCTTTGGATAGCTTTCTTCACACCTTTTCCACCTTCACAAGAAATAAATAATAGGAAAAAGTGAGATCGACAAGTGCGATTGACAAGGGGTGATTACAATGTATGTTTTTCCTGCATAAGAGGATGTTACTGTAATAACGTACACCTGTACCATGCCAACTGTCGTAAGAGTTTTTTATCCCCTTAGTACTAAACCAATGTTTCAAGCCTGGCACATAGTCATGTGCCACTTCACCAACCCGGTGACCTGCATGTAGAAAAGGGTGTGCACAACAGCAAACAAGTCACTAAAAAACATTATAAATTGGATATGGATCATATCATTTACATTCATCAAGATTCTACTTGCAAGTCACGCACAAACTGGAAAATTTGGCATAAGATCAGGAGTCACTTAGAGTGCTATTCAGTGGATTATGGCCACAGTAAAATATATACATCCAAACATAATAGTAAATACATTATTACTCAACAATAGTAGCAACAAAGACAAAAATAGTTTTTGATACCAGAAGTAACAAGGTGAACCCCACCAGGATTCCGATAAATAATTTTTTTTGGCCTCACCAAGGGTTCCCAAAGATTCTATGACTTCTTTGGTCATGGGTATTTCTCTTGATGCCGCTGCACTCATGTCCTCTTTTGACCAGTTTAAACTGTATACAACCTTTTTATTGCTGCAAATGTAAACAATAAAACATATATCTGCATGTACTTAGAAAGAACTGCGTGCTTACTATACAAAAATATTACAGTAATGAACGGTTGAATTGCACTCTTTCTATCAGACAAAATTAGTTTACCTGTGTGATAATGCTGAAACTGTCGTATGTTGGGCTCCACGGCTAGAATCATGCCGTGCATCAGTTATGATGACCTATATAGCAGTTATGCATGTAAATGAATGGAGAAGACAGGAACGTTTCTAATATCAATGATATTACAATGTTAAAAGTACTTTACACTGTTATAATAAAGCGCCATTCACTCAATTTTTACAAATATATAACAAAGTTTAAAAAATATTCATCTAACTTTTTATTAGACATAATTCCCTAATTTATTATGTTTAGTGGTGTTAGACAAACCACTTGAATTTAAATGGAAAGTTCATCTTGGTAACACACCAACAAAACCACATGGAAGATAAACAATTTTTTGAACATTTTTTTTTAAAACAATTTACTAACATCACCATGGAGAAAATACTGAGGATCTTGCTGCGCCTCTGTCCGAGCCTCTAGTAACTTTCTTTCATAGACACATTTTACTGCATCCTTGTACCCCAAAGAAGAACGAACTGACAAAGAAAAAATGAAGAACAAACTATGCAATACAATCATTACAAAAGTAATGTACTCTCCAGTCCAAACAAAGTGTAGAAAACTATCTGACAAAACACAATAACACTGCCCCAATTGAATAATAAATTATTATTCATTTATAAGGTCAACTGGAGGGCAGTGGAGAAGATATAACACAATAATAATTGCATTTTACTTTGATGGTTGTACAAATTTCGGGGTATTTGGGAAGCAGTGAACACACAAATAAAAATAATGTTACCAGTGAAGATATACTGCTGATCCACGTGGCCAATTCGAGCTGCCTGGCAGGAATTTATATACTGGGTCTCTGTCTAGACCCGAACAAGTGAAACCATGAACCATCCTAATAATGCAAGGAAACTGATGAAAATTTGCAACATCAACCTGCACATTAATTACCACTGAATCTGGAAAAAAAAACAACAGAATAATAAGAAGAAGAAAGACAGGTAATACACACCTCAAATTGGCTGTAAATTTTCCAGCAACAGTGCTCCTTGAGTACCATCGAACATAATGACCAGCGATGCAAGAGATGCTAATTCGTGCAGTGTCCATGATTTTTCACGGCAAAAGATTGTAAATCTAACGTAAACCCACACAAAGGACAATTACCGTCGTAACCAGCCATGGTTGCCACAAGGCGCTGTAAGGCATCGTTCGATGCAATAAAATAATCTTCCATCGGTTTACTAGGTGTGTGAATGTCAAAACATTCCGTCATGTTTTCCCCAATAGCCAAGATGTACGGAGGAAGAATATCTGTTTGAATGTCAACATCGCGAGTGCGGGACTTTTGTCCTATCAGTTCTTCACTCGATGAAGAACACAAAGGGGTTTGCCTTCCCATACCTCCACTTTCCCCAAACTCTTGAAAAACCTGTAACAATTTCTCAATCATAAGAAGATTTCCCATCAGCGTCCGGCTTGTGATACGAAGGACACTTTTCACGTGCTGGAGTTGAGACTTGACGCGCTGCAAACGCCCTTCACTTTCAGGTTCCACTTCCAGCTGTATGCTATGTCGAATTCTTGGACGACCATCCATTACCTTGGCTTTCTTTGAAGTAAAATCGGACATGGTGGAACGTAAAACTCACGGCGAAAATGGAGAAGTTAAATACGTAAAAAAAGGAATTGCGTAGCCAGCAAAGTATTTCGGTTTATGGGGGAAGACGGGGGAAGAAAGAAACCATACCTTCTGCAACCGTCATCTGCCATGAATCGAAACCTTTCTGTTGTTCGGACTTTCTTCGGAACCTGTTCAGATCAAAAGCTTTGAGTATGACACGACTATTAAAAACCTCAACTTGGGAAACTGAAGGCTCAAGGATAGGAAGAGACGAGCGCGTGGAGCCTACTACGTGTACCGAAACCGCGCGATTGGAGGAACAGTTACGGGCGCCAAATTCAAATTTCTGAGTACCAAAATTTTTAATTTTTTGTATCTCGAACAAAAACCAGTTGCACTTCAAGTTTTTTTACTTTTATAAGCAGGATTGACAAATTTCCACGGAAAATGAAGCGCTCACACTTCATTACAGCCTCTTGTTCAATATGAGCGAGTTCCCTTCTTCTTGCTCACTTAGGCCACCATATTGAATAAAGTCGTGCAAATGGCACTTGCGTGACAAAGGGGGGGGAGGAGCTATCCCTTTTATAGGCAGTGTCCTTGTTTAACTTTGAATTTGTTTATTTTTTTTTTCTTTTAAATTGGTTAAGCTCAATATTTCTCTTTGTTTTCGTTTAAACTTTGAAAAAATCTAATGGCAGCTATCGACCACTATAGATATATCTCAAGTGAGTTTTTTGTGATACGTTGCCCACAATCACTCATGAATTTATGGCAAATTTGACTGATATCTATCACGTTGAAATCAACAACGCACAACAGTTAATACCCAGGGGCCAGTGGCTCAAAGCCTGGTTAGCACTAACTGTTGGTTAAGAGGTATCAAAACCTATAGGTTTCCATGGTATTTAAAGCTACTATTGATACGGTCGATCACTCAATACTATTGAACTGATTAGCTCATCGTTTTGGTTTACGTGGCTCAGCTTTGGCTTGGTTCAGATCATACCTGAGCAACAGATCTCACTTTGTTTGTATTCGGGGTGTTAGGTCTGCTACGCGTTCCTTATCGTGTGGTGTGCCTCAGGGATCTGTGCTGGGACCAATACTGTACTTACTTTATGTCTCGCCACTCGGGGATATTGTGAGGCGATGCAACATGGGTTTTCATTTTTATGCTGATGATACCCAGTTGTATCTCTCTTTCAATTCCCAGAGTGCCGATGATCAGGTTACTTCCGTTTCCCGGGTTTAATCTTGTGTTAGAGAGATCAACAACTGGATGACCCGCAATAAACTTAGGCTAAATAGCTTGTCATGAGCTCTAGGTACCGGCCCCATCCATCTTTAGACAGTATAGTAGTGGGGAATTGTCATGTGTGTCCTCCAGTCTCGGCCAGGAACATAGGAGTAGTTTTCGATCAGACGTTATCTCTAGAGAAACATGTAAACTCTGTTTGCAAGGCTGCCTTGTTCCATCTGAGAAATAGCTTTCCGTACTGGTGTTCTTGTCCGGAAAAAGCCATGTTTTGAAATTGATCGCCGGCAAGGTATAACGCCAAGCCCAATGTAAGCAACCCGACTATCAGTATTATAGACCAAAGCGGGAGATGTAACTTGATTAACGATGGCGACGGTAAGACAAATAAGCCAGAAAGCACAAAATGTAACACAGACGATTTTAGTGTGGCTGCCATTGCCGGTGCCGGCGCCGGCGCCGGCGCATATTGTATCAAATTCGCTTTGCATGATGAATCACCGCGAATTTTCGAGCGATAATTCGCTCCTCCCAAGAATTCGATCTATTGTTAATCAATGGGCCAAGACCGATTTCGAAACAAAGTTCGCGGAGTGAAATATATAAATAACCTTTCCAATGATTGTGCACGAAAGAAGCCATTAATCTGCCGAAATAGCATAACAGCTCGACAAAATGTTAGCTATGAAACTCGCCTGGTTGTTTTAGAAGGAGCACTACATTGTTGACTTGATCCAAAACCCCAAAACGCCACAGTTTGGATAAATAAATCGTTATGTTATACACTTGCCAGGGGCCTGTTTCTCGAAGGTCCCGAAAGTTATCATACCCGGAAAGCCATAGCAAAATCTCAAACCTTAGGATTACAGCCCCATTTTATTTGCGTATTCTTAATGTGAACAGAGGCTCTCTTCATACAAGAAGTTTTAGGCGTATACACCTCTTGGTTCTTAGGAACAGAGTATCTAAAAATGGCCTTGCAGGCCCGAAAAGTTTCCGACCGTGAAGGGACTGGGATGTAAATTAACAACAGCTGAATGTATTCGCGAGCGTGCACGTGTGTTCAGAGAAAAACCCTCACAAATTGTTTCCAACTAGTACTGTTTACTTACGTGGCCTAAGTACACAGAACTGGAGATGTTTTTGTTTTGTTTGTGGAGCGAACTGAGCTCATTGTCTTTGTAATGCAGTTCAGTGTGTTCTAATTCCCTGGGTATGAAACTGGGCCTGAGCTGAACTCGAACAAGCAAAGCTGGTTGAAAGCCTTTCACAAATTTTAGGTAAAATTCTAGTAACGTATTTGTCATAGATAAAATGTTAGCCCCGTAATCGGCAATCAATGACTGCAAACCGGCTTGTATTACAAACAGCGTAACTGCACGTATTTACAAATTTATTGCATGACAGTTTGTTGGTATCAGCTGCTAAAAAAAATTGCTCGAACGCTCCCAAACTGCTGTTCAATGTGTTGCGAAATTTCGTCAACTGCCTCCCGAATTATCGTTTTTGCTCACGAATTTCCTTTAGCTTAACGAAACTTCGAAGAAAAATCGCCCTTTGTTTAAGTGAATTATCGCTCAATACGCCGTGAAATTTCACTCCAACTTTCGTGCCAATTCTCGTCGAAAAGTCGTGGAAACAAAGAACGAAATTCGCGCATTTTGCTTGCATTACTTTTGCACAATACTCTAAAACAAAGCACTCTAGTGATATTATCCTTGAGAAAAATGATGTTGTCATAAATGAGAAGAGTGCAGTTGCAGAGCTTTTTAATAATCACTTTATTCAAGTCCCTAATAGTGTTGCACGGATAAATGAATTCGGAAAGTTAGAGAGCGAAATTAAAGGCCCTGGGATTTGGAAAATGAATTGTTCAATACTCGATGAGGAAGAATATGTAAACAATGTAATCGAAATTATCCCTATATGGATAGCGGAAGGACCAAAAGAATTATCGGATGACCGCAATGTCTGGGATTGGCTTAAATACAATATACAGTGTAAGAGCACATGCTATTCATTATTCACAAAGAAAGGCGAAGGAAAGAAACGAAAAGGAAAGTACTCTCCAAAATAATTAAATGAGGCAAAAAGCGCTTTTGAAAACAATCCAAGCGATCTAAATGCGACTAATTATAATGAAGCTCGGGAGAATCTAGAGAATTTTCTTGAAGTGAAAACAAAAGGCGTCATTGTACGTGCCCATGCTCGATGGCATGAACATGGAGAGAAAGGAAATAAATATTTTTTAAATTTAGAAAAAAGGAATCATATTAAAAGACACATACGAAAGTTACTCTTAAATAATAATGTAATCACAACAGATCCTTTGAAGATATTAAAAGAGCAAGAACGTTTTTATAATACATTATACAAAAGTAGTATTAATGGTCCGGATACTGCTGTGCAAACGTCCTCCTTTCTGAATAGCTTGAACATCCCTAAACTTTCGGCATAACAGAAAAGATAAAATTTCTTCTAAGGAATGTTATCGTGTTCTTGATAACTTTCAGAATAATAAAACCCCAGGCAATGATGGCATTCCTATTGAATTTTATAGAAAATTCTGGTCATTAATCAGTGAGAGCTTTGTCAGATGTGCAAATGAATGCTTTGAAAGGGGCGAGATGTCACACTCACAAAAACAGGCTGTTATTACTCTGATTGAGAAAAAAGGAAAAGATCTCTCCCTCCTTGAAAACTGGTGTCCAATATCCCTTGTCAATGTAGATGCAAAAATTACATCCAAAGCAATTGCTTCAAGAATAAAAAATGTTTTACCCCACATTATTCACCAAAATCAAACAGGCTATGTCAAATATCGTTTTATAGGCGAAACAATTCGATCCATTTTTGACATAACAGATTTCTCAGTCAATGAAAACATCCCTGGTTTATTGTTATTCATCGATTTTCAAAAGGCATTTGATAGTGTAGAATGGAATTACCTCTATGAGAGTCTTAAAATGTTGAACTTTGGTGAAAATTTCCTCCGTTGGGTGACGACATTCTATAATAATATTAAGAGCTGTCTTATGAATAACGGTACTATCTCTAACTTTTTTTTACTCTGGAACGTGGTGTTAGACAGGGAGATCTGCTCTCTCCTTATCTGTTCACAATTGTGGTGGAAATTTTAGCAATTGCCATTCGACAAAGTGAACCGATGAAAGGAATTAAAATTGGAAACGAGGAAACAAAGCTCTTACAGTTTGCTGACGACACAACAGCTGTTCTAGCAGACACAGATTCGGCAGTAAAGCTATTTGAAATATTAAATTCATTTGAAATTATTTCAGGACTCAAGATTAATTGTTCCAAAACTGAAGGCATGTGGATTGGTTCATTGTGAAATCATAAAGCAAAACCCTTTGGTATTAAATGGCCTGATAAGCCAATAAAAGCTTTAGGTGTATATTTTACATATAATAAACTGCTTAAAGAAAAGAATTGTATTGAGCGTTTGGATTCAGTTAAAAAACTAATTAATATCTGGTCATCTAGAGGCTTATCGATTCACGGAAACGAATATGAGGAAGGAGGTTTGAGAATGACTGATCTTGAATGCATGGTCAAATCGTTAAGACTTGCTTCGTTGAGACGAATTTTTAATGGGATCAATGGACCAAGGAAAAGCTTCCTAAAACACCTCTTGGAGGTTTCTTTTTTTGCTTGCAATTACAACATATCTGATTATACAATTCCTTCTCAATTCTATTATGAACTCTTGTCTTGGTGGTCAGAGTTCCGTCAGACTTTCGCCAAAGAAAAGGATTGGACAAATATTATTTGGAATAACTGTGAAATTAGAATAGACAATAAGCCCGTCCATTACAAAAACTATTATGAAGCTGGAATTGTGTTCACCCAAGATCTTAAGTTTAATTTAAATGTTGCAGATGCCTATAATCACCTCTCGAATAAAACAAAAAAACAAATATTTTACAGTTGGCTGGTCTACGTCGGTCTATTCCGTCACCTTTAAGAGATAAAGATTGCCTTCCATCAATAAATCCTCCAACGTCCATAACTGATGACAACATATTTGACGTAACTACGAAGAAGTCAAAAGAATTCTATGCGTTACTTATCAGAGAAATACTAATGACCAATTGAGACACATTTTTCAGTTACCACATGCCTTCACTCTTGAATCGTATGTTAAAGCTTTTCAATACAAAGTTCTCAACTCAATTCTTTATACAAACACCAGATTATATAAAATAGGCTTTAGAACAAATGATCTATGTAGTTTCTGCAAAGGTCACCCTGAATCACTAAACCATTTGCTCTTCCACTGCCCTTATTCTAAGGAGTTCTGGAACGATTTTGAAACTTACTGGTGCATTATTTCGAGTAAAAGGATCCGCCTTTCCCTGCAAAATGAAACTACTGACCCTTTACATATATTGCTGAACTATTTTACAATAATTGAAAAGCTTTTCTTGTGGAATTGCAGAAATAACCAAATTCTTCCCAACATTCATGGATTTCGAGCCAAAACTGTAGCAAAATATGAAACTGAAAAAATATTCAGTAACAAAGACTTCTTAGGAAAAAATGGATACTGTCTCCTTATCTTTCTTAGTGCACTGTTCCTGTCATTATGCCACTTTTTTTAATTGTATGTTTATTTATTTATTTTTCGCTCATTAGTTGCTGTTGTTTGTCCGTAAGCAGTGTAAAATCATTGATTGTTACAGTAACATGTGGCGTAAGAGACTTACACACACGAAGTGAGCAAGACAAAAAAAACGCAGTGTCGCTCTCTGTTTTCAAACCTTTTGTTTGACTGCTCGCGCGTACTTGAATAAGCAAAAATATGGACTGCTAGTATGCAGTCTAACTATGAGCAGTCTCTCTTTTTTCTTGGTCCAGCAAATCCCGCAAGACATGACTGAGCAAGTGGCTAAAGGCGCAAGAAGGGAGAGGTCCTCTTTTCTTGCATCTCTCGGCTTTGCTTTTTGATGCTCGTCCCAAGTGCACTACCTCCCTAAACCTGAAGAAAAAGAGAGAGACTCTTCGCAGTCTAACTTGAAATTGACTTATTTAACGTCTTATGGAGGATGTAAACGAGCAACGATGGAATTTTCTTTCTCTCTCTGAACTTGGATAGGATTGTTAGTGATTCGGCCCCGGGAGAGTTCGCTTGCAAAGTGCAGATATTTTTCACTTTTCAAGCGCCGTTTTCGTGGTTGTGGCCGTTGTGGTATATTCAACTCCCTATGTACAGCACAGGCATCCCAAACTCACGTTACGAGTGTGTTATGTAAATTTGTCTAACAAGAGAGTCGGTGTTGCGTTACAAGCGACCGTTGAAACTTTGCATCAGAAATAAAATAGCGAGGTCTGCGAACGCTAAATATTATTTTTACGTTTTTTCTATAATATAAATATAAATATAGGAGACTTGCCTTTGATGTATGCCCGTTTTTTTTGGATGCCATTGTGTGACCCCTATCACTTTCTACTTCGTATTATTAAAGTGCCCCTGTGATAAAAAAAGCACTTCCTTTTTTCCTTCAGATTTTGAAAGTGTGTTCGCTTAACACCTGACTGACTGTCATCTTTATCCAAAGGCCGTTTACTTTGAGTTTTGCATTTCATGGTCCGCCATTACTCACGTTCAAAACTGACCAATTGGACCTCAGAGGGTTGGATCCACGGAAAAGTGACATCAGAGGCTCACTAGCTTAAAATTTCAGCGTGTGAACGCAGCTTATTATATATGCAAAGCGTGAGTTTAAAAGTCTGAAAGCCCAAAACCCCCGCACTGCATATTAATTCTGCGGCATACACACCTATTGCCTTCTTAAACTAGTGAGCCTTTGACGTCATTTTCTCCTTGATCCAGCTCTCTCAAAAACATAATGTTAGTAATAGCGGACCATTAAATAGGGAAATTACAGTTAAAATAAAGAGGTGTCTTTTTGAACTCAAGGCTTAAAACGTGGGTCACTTAGTGTTTTGTAATCCAAAGAAAAATATGAATTGATTTTTTGGTCACAGGGGCACTTTAAGAGATTATTTTATTTCTCATGCTAAGTCTCAACTGTCGCTTGTAACGGGACACCCACTCTCTTGTGAGAAAGGAATTTACTTGACACTCTCATAACGTGAGCTTGGGATGCCTGTAGTCACAGGCAGTCTGACAGTTAAGAGAAAATGGGGACTTTCTCAAACGTGTAAGGCATGGTTCAATTTTTTGTCTCTCCCCTAACTCCCCAAGGAAGAATGCAATCTCGCCAAAACATAAGAAGATAATTTATGAATTTAGTTTACCGCGGCAGAAGCACAACGTTTGAATCGTTGTTGTGCCAGGGTCGTGTAGCACAGGAGAGCTTGTCAAACTTAATTCCTTGCCAGACTTAATTCAAAAGTCTGATTCAGACACTGTGCTTCTGCCGTGCTTTTCTCAAAGTTAATTCCTGAGTTTAGTGCGGCACGGCAGAAGCATGACATCTGAACTGGGCCTTAGTGAACTTGCGGTTTCTTGAGCTTTGACAAAGGCGAATAATGTCAAGCAATCTTAACGTGAAGTAAAAAAGAAGCGGTCGTGTGAGAAGTTTCCTTTTAATTGACGAATTTACTTGTCTTGGAATATTTCTTAGCTTATTTAGGCTGTAATGTAAAGACTGATAAGGTAAAGGCTGTCATTAATACAATGAACGCACAATATCTACTATGTGGCATCTTGTTACCCCATTTTAAATTTTCCTTGCTTACCTGGACTTGACCATATTGGGTCGTGCAACATAATTTTCTGCTTTCTTAAGCATCAGTCAAACAACGCCAACAATGACAACGAAAACGAAGAAGTTTCTCAAAATGTTTTAAGTGACGTTAGCCCGTTTGAGCACAGGATTGACAATTACACAACCAAGGGTAAGTATTTCTGACATCTGTAGATTTATAATTTCTAGAGTAATGGAATAATCTCAATTAATTAAAAATGGGTTTATTGTCAATGATTGCTGTCGTGAGGCATTTTTACATGAACCCAAAAGCTTTGAGCTTTAAATATCTTTAAATCCTGTGCCGTTTAAATTAATGTATGTATGTATGCTAGAAGTCGCTAGTAGGAAGTTTAAGGGATGCATGTCAACAGAAGGTGAGGTCTTTTACCTGAATATTAACAAACCTCATGGCAGACCTCTACACCTTCCCCAGCTGTAGGTAACTGTCCTAAGAACAATAGCAATTTTGCGCTATGTTTTAATAGGCCTTGACACTACCACAATTAAGGTGCGGTTACACTAGACCTCTTGCCCATGGGGAACCTTGGGGTTACGGCTTGGGTTGGGTTTACCCTGGGTTATGATCGACTCCCCATTTGCTGTTACACACTTGTAAATTACCAAGGGGAAGGTAAGCGTTGGCCTGTTTTGGTGGGAAACTTACCTTTAAGATAAGACAAGATGAGATTTATTATTTTTTCCACTAAATGATTTTTAAAAAACTAATTACAATACAAAATACATTAAAGTTAAGGATCTAAAAAAAAAAGTAAACATCGAAGACCTACATCTGAACGACAAACTTTTCTTTGGCTTATTTTCAGTAATTGTCACGATCGGCACTTCTCTTGAACTGTACACCTCAATTAAGTTAAGCGATTCATCGCTTCATTTTAAGAAGGCAACAAAGACGTTGACTTCAGTTATGCTTTCTCTTGTCCTTGCAACTCTCCAATTTATAATTTAGATGTCGACTTGCTGCTGGCCAGAAAAGGCGTGCTTGGGTATTTCCACGTCCGCAGTTGTTTACACAGTTCATAACAGCATGTATTTTCCTCACATTCAGCAATCTTGTGATTGGTTGAGCTGCTTTGGGATTTTGTTAACCATAAGACTTACATCTGGAACTGTCATGGGCAATTCTTTTGTTCTTTTTGATGTATCCATGGAAATTTCCCACAGGAAATTTTCCTTTGGGCAGATCGGTTACACATAAAAAATTGCTTCCCCATGGGAAAAAGCCACTTACCCAAGGGCAAAATGGCTAGTGTAACCGCAGCTTTAGTTTGTTTTGGTAAGTGTGTTTACCGCCATAGAGACGTCTCTCATTGCTTGAGCTCACTAATATCAATTTACCGTCAAGTATGGTGGCCGGTAAAGAATTATGGATAATCGGCAAATGCGCTCTCCAGAGCCCATTCGTGGCCACCGTAGGATAGATAGAGGTATGCAAAGTGAAATGTTATGATAAAACGTTATAGACTTTTCAAATACTATTTTGAGCTCTTGATTAGTCACTGACTTGGTAATGGAAACTTCCATTCATTAATTTCATTTAACAAAATCAAGACTGTCACAATTAAATCGTCTTTTGCTAAATTAATTTTTATCCTATGAGGTAAGAGGAAGTCAGAGAGTGAAAGCGAATCTATAGAAGTCACTAGTGGAATGTCTACCAACGAAGGAGAAGAAAAGAAAAAAAAGAAAGGTAAAAATCTGGTAAAACACAAGGACAAAAATAGGGAAAGGAAGGGTAAAGGTATGCAAAGTGAAATTTTGCCCCTATATACCATTTATACCATTACTTGAAACAGAGTCGACTACCTGTACATTAAATCTAAGATAGTAAGGGCAAAAAATCAATGATATAACCAGATTATTTAGGTGCGCAGCTTTTCTTTCTTTTGCACCACAATTTTTTTCCTCTGGCGTGACTTTGTTTATTTAATGCGACTTCTTTTTTGACGATTTTCTTTTCTCTGGAACTCAATTTTCCTCCCTTAGGTGTGACTCTTTTTTTATCTCGTGCGACATTGTTTTTAATATATATTTGGCGTGAATTTTTCTAAATGTAGTCCACTTTTAATCATATTGCGGGCTCAAAAGCGTTCCATGGCCATTAATAGACCAATTTTCATATATTAAAATTTAGAGTTGTCTCCAAGGTTTTGTAGAATATAACAAAGGAAGTCATCTTGAGGCTAATCAATAAATAATACATTTATTATTGTGAATATATCGATCTATTCGAGTGATACGTGCATTATTCCACGGAACCTGTTTGAACCCATGATATAATGGGTGCCTTAAAGACCAGCGAAAGGCATGGACGCTTGGAGGTCGACCCAGTTCCTGTTTTTCCATTCAACATGGGACGAGGGGGGGTGTTCTTAGGGTGTCCCAAAGCGCCACGAAATAATGCCGTGCTAAGTTGGACTTAGATAAATTGAGAAGCCATCTTGTTTTTTCTCGTCGGCACAAAGCAGACTAGATTGAGACAGATTCCAAAAAAGATATCTCGCGCCGCACAAAAAAAAAGAGAGAAGGTTGCATCAATGAAAAGAACTCGCTCCCAAAAGGTAAACAATTAGTAAACATCTTGAGTGGAATGTATAAACAAACGTGTGCCGGGTGTCTCTGGCAGCCCCTTTGTGGAACTTACAGATCACCGTAGGATATATAAGGATAAGCAAAGAGAAATATCACAATAATAAGTTATAGACTTTCCAAACACTATTGTGAAAGTGTGTTACGTTATTTTGAGCTCTTGAGGATTAGTCACCGACTTGGTAATGCAAACTTCCATTCATTAATTTCATTTAATGAAAACAAGACTGTCAGAATTAAATCATCTTTTGCTAAATTAATTTTTATCGCATTAGCTAAGAGGAAGTCAGAGAGTGAAAGGGAATCCATAGAAGTCACTACTGGAATGTCTATCGACGAAGGAGAAGAAAGGGAAAAAGCTGGTTAAACACAAGGATAGGAAGGGTAACGGTATGCATAGTGAAATGGTGCCCCTTTATACCATTTCTTGAAAGAGAGTCAACTACCTGTACATTAAATCCAAGACACCAGCTATAGCAATTGCTAATTGCCAACAAGCAAAGATTTTACCTCTACACACCTGCTGTGCAATTTGTTTAGAGATGTCATAAATTACCTAAATCTATGAAAAATAGATTGAACTCACTTCGATTGCACAAATGGATATATCGCCGACATCATGAGGCCATTATCAAGGAATAGAGATAAAGAAATGCGAATTTAAAAAGAGTGAAAGTACTCTAAACTTGCATGAATGAAAAAAGCTCAACAAAGACCACGTGCATATATAAGTAGATAAATTCTGCTTAGGTAATCAGTGCATTTGGAAAACGGTGAGGTTGTCAGCAAAATGTACTCTCCTTGCCTAAAACAAAACACATTCAAAACAATACAATTTTTAAATGTTTTTTTCTTACAGTGATTTTTTCATCAGTGAGCCACGATGGTGTACTGAAAATATTGAACAAAGAAAATTGTTTCCTCGTGCATGCTATGGAGTCATATGGAGTAGCCAGGAACACCTTTTAAGACTTCATCGGCATTTGCGAGTTGAAGATAATAGACAAGAATGTAGAGGGACCGTTCACCACAACCAGTGGTAAAAACGACAGAGATGATGTGCAGGGCTGCCCTTTCCGAATATAAAACGCAGGTCAGAAAATACAAGGACGATGGGAGACAACTTCCATTTTTCCAATAGGAAAGCTTTTATAAAGAGTAATTTGAAAAGAAAAATCATTAACCATCCTAACAAGACGAAAAAACATTTCATTTCTCTGTTTTTAGGGTGACCAGCGGTAACTACTGTGACGGCACGAGTTTTAAATTAGACAGACAGACATGGCGGCAAACAAAGCACTGGTACACAGACGACGATTTCTCAAAATCTCCTCATCTACATTTTGTGATATTTGGCAGAATTTTAATTTTATCGTATTTTAAATGAGAACTTTAAAATGGCTGTTAAACAGACGCTTTTCAAGAGACATTTAATAACTGGAGTACAATTATATTGTTGATTATCCAAAAACCTGTCTGTTAGAAATAACTTGCAAAGGGAAATGATTAATTGTAGTAAGCTATGTGCAATGATGGTAATGATTGATTGTATATATTGTAAGCTACGTGCAAGTTTATAGGAAAGTCCGATCAACAAATTTTATGTAAACGTTGCAAAAGTGAAATTTTAAGGTTGTATTCAATCGTTTATGCTTTGGGAAAAGCATGATATTTGCCGAAAGTGAGAAACTTGAAGGTCGTCCGGTGTCAGTGCTTGTAATTTGCCCACTCAAGAGCATCATATCGGATCAGATTGTCCAGCTGGAAGGTTTGTGTTCGGCAGCAGAATTCACCCCAGAGAGTTCTAAGAAAATAATCGAAGATCCTCCTATCTTCATCTACTGCTCTGCAGAGCAAGCGCTGGAGGAATGCTTCCTTTCGGTGCTGAAAGACCCACAGCAAGCTTCACCAGCGCGTGGCCGCGATTGTCGTGGATGAGTCACATACCGTCGAAACTTGGACAGGAAAGAGGTAATATTTTCGTTTTATCTCTGGCTTACAGATCGATATAGCTGAGTGAACTGTTGATTGAAGTTGTGCTTTTTTTGCGTGGGTTGATTGATGCATGCAAACCTTCCTATTGCAGGAAAAGTAAAGGGAAAGCGGCTAAATCATCAGCATTCAGGGAGGCCTATGGAAAACTATCCATTTTAAGGTCGATGTGTAAAGAGGGTGAGTGTTAAATGCACACAATAAAGGGCCATTAGTCTGCATCCTTCTGGGATAGCATTTACTAAAGTCTCATAGTTTAAATTCAGTGACAGAAAGTTGGATGATTTGCTTAAACTAAGAGTTCTTACAAGCTTTTACTTAATTTTTCAATTTCCAGTAAATTCTCAGTACAAAAGAAGAATCAGTAAACAACTTTTATAGAGGAAAACCAAATGTGCTTAAGCTTTGGTAATCATACGTATTAATTACTGGTATACACAGACTATTGTTTCGAGATATTTTTCATTCTTTAATAATTTATATTCATAGGTTTTTTATCACACTTTACTTGTTAGTTTGATATTCTATTATGAGGGCCACTGGTTTGTTAGTGTTCATACTGTTTCTTTTTTCTAGTACCCTCAATAAATAAAGATGTTACCTTACCTTTTCGTGTGAATGGGGGCATACACAAGCAGATGAGACTGGCTATGTGGTAGTTAAAGATGTGCTACACATAACATATCTAATGCATGAGTACCATTGATCATATGACACTGCACAGGCTAACCCCCTGATGCATAGATTCATCTGGTTGGGCTAAATGTTCATAAACTTGGTAAACATCTACAGCTCACACTGTATAGCATTTATAGTAACATTTTTTTGGAACGAGTATATTTCTTTTTTCCATCTAGGAGTGCCCCTTCTGGCTATTACAGGCACTGCGGACGAAAGCACGCAGAAAACTATTTATCAGCAACTGACAATGAACAAGACAATGGTTAAGTTGTTTGTCAGTCCAAACAGGAAAAACCTGAAGTTTAAAGTTGCAAAGGTCAAAAAGGATGAAACAATAGCACAGCTGACCTGGCTTGTAAATGAACTTAAAGAGAAGGGACCACTCACTCCGCAAACTCTGATCTTCTGTTGCACAGTGAGGGATATAGCAACAATTGTGAACTGGTTTCTGGTAAAGCTGGACAATGCAGCTTTCTCACCGAGAACGTCAAGGAAGAGGGAAGATTGTTTAATTGGAATTTACCACTCCCTTACAGTTGAAAGCTACAAAGAAAGGCTCACCAAAGGCCTCAAAGAAGATGGAGTTCCAAGAGTTGTGTTGGCCACAACAGCCCTCAGTATGGGAGTAAATTTTCCCCACATCAGAAGGGTCATCATGTATGGACCACCAAGAAGCATTTTGGACTTCCATCAGGAGGCCGGTCGTGCTGGCAGAGATGGTTTGCCTTCAGAGGTAACATTGTATTACCACGGACAACAAGCAGCACATTGTGAAGAGGAAGTGAAAGACTTTCTCAGAATGCCTGGTTGCATTCGGGTGGCAGCTTATGCTTCACTGGATGCCAACATCACCCCTATGCAACCAGCCCATGACTTCTGTAGCACCTGTGCATTGCAGTGCAACTGTGGAAGAAGTGAGTGTCGGATCACCACAAGTGAAACTGAATTAACTGAAGTTGCCATGAAAGTGAGAGAGGTGTCACAAGATGACAAGCAGCTCCTGCACAGTGCCTTGCTTGAGTTGAAAGGTAGCATTACGTCCAATACCATTATGGCATTTGGAGACTGTCACGGATTTTCAAGCCAGCTTGTTGGAGACATCATTGACAATTGTGACAAGCTATTTTCACTTGTTGATGTCCTGAAATTTGTTCCAGTTTTTTCTGCTAAACATGCCATGATGATATATGAAGTTCTAAATGATGTGTTTGATGACTGTGAAGACATTTCATGTGGTGACACTGGGGAAACTGTTTCTTCGCAGACTACCACCTATGACATGGAGTACCTGCTTGGGTCTGAGTATGACAATGAAGGTGAACCGTGTGACTTGGACATACTGTAAGATTTACAGTAGATTTTATATATTATTTCTTATGTTTAACCCTTTCACTTCCAGAAGTGATCGACATGCAACTTCTCCTTATAATTTCATTACACTGTTAAGCGAACAGGTGATGATAATTGAGACAATCATCAACTTCAGGCTACTTAATCGATGGAAAACAAAATTCTCCCAACTAGAAACTGGGGAGAGTATAATTATAGTTCTCACTAAGGAGAATGAAAGGGTTAATTAATGAAGGAATAAAATGTCGCATCCTATGTCTTGCTTCTTTGATAAAGATCATCTGGACATCACCACTCTCCCGAGACGTCAAAGAGAGAACCCGAGCTTCCAGGCGAGGGTTCTATCAGCCATTTGAGGGAACGTAGTTACGTCAAGATGATCTCTATCAGAGTGTAACAACATCGGATGAGATGTTTTATTGCCAAAGAATGATATGGCAAAAAAGTGAAGCAACAACAACTTTTTTATTCATCCTGAAAAGCTCGTGAAAGAGATAAATTCTCAATTCTGCTACTGTTGAGGTTTTGTTGCGTAAACAAGGTCCAAAACACAGTCAATTTACCCTGAAGGTCCGTAATTCGTGAAAGGAAATTTGACAAATCAGCATAATTTTTTTCAAAGTAATGTTACTTTCATCATTGGAATTGACAAATAAAATAAATAGCTTTGTTTTCAGGTGAATGTTTCACAAGTGTGATAAGTGCACACTAAGCAAAAATTTTGAAAGTGTAAAAATCTGCTCTACAAGTAATAACAGTTATGTACCAGTGGTAAAATAAAAAGAATGGTATGTTTTGCCTTCTTTCATGATTACAACAATTGTTCTCTGTGGAAACATGAGTAAACTAAAACTGTCAATGTCACAAATTTGGAGCTGGCAAGTACTGATCATTAATTTTACTTCGGAATAGTACCTAGAAGTAAATTGATTTTGATGCTGCCTTCTCATTCAGACCTAAGTTTGTACACAGTTTCCCATGTTTTCATGAGGCCTGTCATCCAAGAATGGAGTTCACGGTAGTCTAACTTTTCGAGAAGATTGGATGGGAAGTTGATGAACGATGGGTGCCCTAGTCTGCCACTCTGATGTCGAAAGGCTCTGAGTTGCATCAAGTCCTTCGTGACCTGTGCAACAGCAATTTCAGGGTTCCCTTGAGCTCGAAACCCAACTCTAGCACTGAGTCCACAGTCCTTGTCGATGCAATCCATGATCAGCTCCACAGGTTCTACAGTATTAGCAACTCTTTCTGCTGATTTCTCGCTGATATTGGAGCCCAGTGCTTTCCACATTGTCTTCACAACCTTGTTCATGTGCTCCATTCTTAAATCAAGAGGGATATTTCCACCTTTGATACCATGTTTATTATAGAACCTGTTCCACTTAAGATTGTGTGCTCCTTTTTCTGACAACAGCCCCCCTAATTTCACCAGATAAAGAAAAATGACATAGGCATATTTAGATTTCCCATTTGCTTTGAAAATAAGAAGGGCAAACTTGTAGAGCTCATGAAGCCTTTCCCCATCACCCTCTTTGATAGCATCATCAAATTCAAATAAAGTCAATCCAACTACCAGCTTTGATTTGTGGTAGTTGAATAGAAAATCTTCATTTGCACTGGTCGTTTGACTTACTGTGCTTTCTTGTTGGGCCAAAGTGAAGTTGGGGTGTTCTTGGACTTCGTGCCTTAAAAAGATGAACAAAATTCAATAAACTTCTTAGCATGAACCATAACATTTGATTTGAATTACACAAAAGTCATGACTTGTATTTTTAGACCCAACAATTCTGAACACTCCAAATCACAAGAACAAAATCAAATTTTCTCCCAGTCAATCACAGCCTATGCAAGTGTTCCTGTTTCCTTCCTGCCTCTCCACTTTGATATTTTCCCTCTTTTGTGTAAGTGTGTGATCCTTCCAACTAGTTAGGTAAAAGGAAATAGGGACTCCTGAGGCAGAGTCAAACACTAATAATGTTGTATCCTGGAGTTCGAAACCTGATGAACTCGAGGGGTGGCCAGAAGCTCAGGTTTCCATGGCGGTGCCTCGACAAATATATTATATATAATATATTTTCTAGAGGCACTACCATGGAAACCTGAGCAACCAATTAAGACACTTTTGTAAAGGAATACGATGAGTTTAGACCCCTGATGGGGTGCAGGGCTGGCTTAGTGGTGAGAGCACTCGCCTCCCACCAATTTGGTGTGGGTTGAGTTTGTTGGTTCTCCACTCTGCACCGAGAGGTTTTCTCCGGGTACTCCGGCTTCCCCTCTCCTCAAAAACCAACAGTTGACTTGATTTGTGTTAATTGTTAATTTCAATTTACAGTGTCCCCTATTAGTGCTCCAGCGCTAGAACGACTAGACACTTAAATAAAGTTCCGTTCCTTTCCTTTCCTTTCCTGATGCAGGCGTAAGCCGAAACGCGTCGGGTCTCTAATGAAGCGTTAAAAGGAGAGCTGATTCTCCATTGTGCAAACTATATGTGTGTATGTATATATATAAAAGCTAGTTGATATATATATATATAAATACAATGGAGAATCGGCCTTTTAACGCTTTATAAATATCATGCACAAATGGATTGGTTGTGGTTGCCAAGCGGTGGCCTTTTATTTTTTTTTTAATCATTAAAATCTACTCTACAAGTAATAACAGTTATGTACCAGTGGTACTGTTGTGCTAAAAAATATTTCTACAGTGGTTGCTAGTTGATTGGCCTACCTGTTACGTATTGCTCTAGTTGAGTATACAAGACCACATGCTGCACGGCAGAAGAAATAACCATATGTGTCGTGCTCATCATTCTGATATGGACTGTGGACATGGGAATGTCTTTGAACTTCATGCCTAAGCAAGAAAACATAGATGCATTTAATCATAAGCCACTGCAGAGGTTTTCAGTCAAGTGAGTTGAGTACTACTGCGTTGTTGACCAAAGTGTTTTTGTTTAAAGTTCTGATTGGCTCGCTAAAATGTCTGTATCTGTGATTGTGATTAGTTCGTCCAAAGCAACCCTACATGTCATTCAATTAACAGGGGTTAAACAAATTTGGCACAATTGATTTTATATACATGTACTTACCTAACCCTTGTTGAGTGCACAGCATAAGTCTTTTCACAGTCTCCAAGCCTGCATGGAAACCTTCCTTGACAACTGTTCCTCAATTTGCTCCACCAATGGCTGGATTCCCTCTTGCTCCACTACATATCTCTGCACAAAGGCCACACACACATTTAAGAGCTATCTCCGTCTTTCGTCCCTTTGTTCATTCCTCTCTGGCACAGTGCACCTTGGGACATCTACACCACATGACATCAAAGCAAAATGAATTATTACTAAAATTAATACCAAGCTTTCAAAACAGCACATCCTTCAAATTTTATTACCAAACATATAAGGTAGCACATTCCCCTTCAATTGTGCAATACTTGGGTTGGCAGTACAATGCAATACAAACTTTATTGACACTCCCTAATGAGGGCTTTTCAGTGACAATAAATTGAAGTTAACAAATTTAAAGTTAAACTAATGTATGATTAAAAATGATGATACCACTTGCACAAACCAAAAATTGTGAATACTGTACCTTCCATGTTGCTCATGTCATACATTTCCATGAAGGCAGCACAAATATGACCTTCTACTTCACATTTGTGGAAGTCTTTGTATTCGTTGTAGTGGGATTCAATCCCCTTTGCTGCATTTGTTTTGGCTGTCCTATTGATACTTGCCCTAGTTGTTCCAAGCTCTTTGGAAGATGAGTCCAGCACAAACATGTCATACTCTTAACTAAAAATAACAGAAATGACAGAAAAAGAAAATAAACTTTAACTGTTCAACGAGAGCGACACTTGACAATTGTGACTGACAGACCTGTGGCCCTTGGGATCCCAATAATAATAGTCATTTGGAAAGCTAGATCTACTTTAAATCTATTTTTAAAAAGCTGTCAAGTTTTCACATACCATGTACAAATTATACTTTGCATGCCAGTCCGCAAATTCTGTTTCAATACCATCGAGCCTATCAAGTGCACTCTCTCCAAGCTGGTATGTCCACTGGGTATTCCTTGCTCTTTCTTCAAACAACTGATCCCCATGCATGGGTATGGTAGCCAGGAGACATGACACGTCATCATTCACCTTGAGAACTGGGACATAGTTATCTTGATTTTTCATCAGAAGCTGTGCCATGTCACCTGCTACATTGGGGTTGAGGAATTCCACACCAAGAGAACACTGAAAGCAGTAAAAATCATGCGAGATATTATTTTATTTTAATAAAAAAAATCCACATTTATAATTGGCTTTGATAGCCTGGCTAATTCTTCATAAGTGGTTAGTGTTAACCATATTTGGAAAATGCCAGGATATTATCACCACTGATGTCAATGGTGTGATAATAGCCTCATATTATTGCATCATTGACATCACCCAGGAAAAAAATGTTGATGCATTTAAGAAAACATTGCAAATTTAGCCATTATAGAAAATATTAACAAGTTTCTAATTGTCGCAATGAGAGAGTACCTTTTATGTTTTTATCATATTATCAGAAAAAAAGTCACTGAAATAACGTACAAATCCCAAGGAGTCAGCCCTGATTGGTTCAAATGAAATACGACACTTTTTAGGTCAAAAAATGGTGCTGGAAATATTTTGAATTAATAAAACAATTTAATTGGCTTTTGTATGATATGAAAATTATGCAAGTCCTGGAAGGCATTATCTGACTCTGCTATTGCCTTGTAGGCTAACACCCACCTTGATCTGCATAATTTGTCATACAACTCAGCTTCATTCAAGAATTGCTCTAAATCACTATAATATCAACACTGCAGCAAAATTTATACTGCCTTAATGTTAGAAGGGACAGGGTACATGTATCATAGAGTCTAACTTACACTTTGTGACTTTTCTGACATGACTTTAGAATACTTGTGTGTGATGTGGTGAACTACAACATCTTGCAAAGACTTGAAACAGTCGAGGTACTTGGTTACTACTCTACTAACCAGGACAGCCCATCTGTTTACCAGGTTGTCCTGCACCACTTTCACAGGAAGAAGATCCTCCAGCTCAATGTCCTTCATAGGTATCCGCGGGCATTTTTCATCAAGTTGTGGTTCAATCACTCTATTGACAACACCATATTGCTGGGTCCAGTGTAGAGATTGATCGGTGTATTCAGACGTCTGGATACGGGCATGCACGGTCAGATCTATATTGTCACCCACAATCCTAAATTGGAAAGGAAAATATATAGAATGACTATCCTGGTTGACAATATGGACCATATTGCTGACTTTTTAGAACTGCAACCAAGGAAACAGTCCAATTTCTTGACGTTCAGGTTATACATATTTGACTAATGAGACCTTAGACACTTGGTATACTTGTAATTAATATTAACATTACTATCAGGTAGCAGTTTCCCTGGTAGCACCATAGCAAAAGCCAGAATAATGCAGCATTTGTTGTACCTTGGGTCTCCAAATAAATAACCTTTTAAATTTTTTATGACAGCTCAAAACTGGACTAGGCAGACTGTATCAGTCAAATTATAAAACAAGCTTTAAATCACACTTACTTATATTCTGGTAGCATGGTGCCTCTCAGTTGCACTATTGCTGCAGTTACAACTGAAAATGTCAAAACTCCACCTTGTTCAATGCTAGCAAGTAAATCCTTGCAGTCCTTGTGCACGTCATCATCAAAGTATCTGTAATCTTTCACTGCTGACACTGACATGTCAGGAGCACTTTCCTTTCCTGTTTGATTTTCCATTACATTCTGCAAGAACAAGATGCTGTGCTTAACTCTTTCTATCTCTGCCTTCCATGTCAGGAGTTTACTTTTACAATTCTCTCCCATCTTTCACTGGAATTCCACCGTCAGCTGACATGGAGACCCCTAACTTGCTCATTCTGTCAATATCCACACTTTTCGCGCCACTATGGAAGAGTATTGTTGACATTCAGTAAGCAAGTGCTGACATCTTTTGATTTCTAGCTCTAGCAACTGCAGCACTGGAGAGCGCCAAGGCATTTATTTTGCTCCCACTTTCACTAGAAGTCAGGTTTTCAACACCAGAAGCACCTTTAATAGCTGCTTCCCAATAAGGACACGAAAGGTGAACCTCTTTGAGGAATTTCTCATTGGTGAATTCCGCAATTTCTTTTGGAGATTTTGCTAGCAAGATCGATTTCCTAGTGTCCTTGCAGTACTCTTTAAATTCTGCGTCTACAGCATGTTGCAACGACTTCAGAAGTTTGCTTTTTACCTCCGGATGTCTAAACACAGTGTTGGCCACAGTTTGCCACTTCTTCCTGAAAATGTTCAGAATTAGAGACTTTGATTCATCGGAAAAACTGCTCTTTATTTCGGTGCGTTGATTTGGGTTTAACACTAACACCTTTATCTGTGTCGAGGGCTGCCCAACGAGTTCGTTTATACTTAAATCAGACAATGTCCGATCGAGAACAGACTGGCTTGTTTCCCTAAAGCCCAGGGACTTTCTAGCAGGTACTCTAGCTCGTTCTACTTTCCTCCTCTGCGGACTTCTTCTCTCGGGAGAGATTGTTGTGGGCAATCCCCGTTTATGCCGCAATTCCTTCGCTTGCAGATATCCTGCTACTTGTGCTGCCACGTTTTCGTTCTCCTTGTCGCCTTCTTTCTCTAAAGCACATTTAATTTGGTTGTAGAAGTTGTGAGTTCTTCTGAGATTTCTTCCACAAGCCTTGCAAATCCTTTCTGAGAATCTGGAACACCTCTGAACTGAGAATCCCAATTCTTCGCAGAGTTCTGCCAAAGTCTTCGTGTCGTTGTACTCTTTGTTTGACGAGATTTTGTAAAGATTTTCAGAAGACGGCCTCAATAAATTGCCAAAGTTTCCGTATTTAACGGAAAACTGGAACGGACAAAACCGACATTTATCATTTGTATCCGCTTGTGTTGGCTTGACAACTTTTTCCACGGCTTTTTTCGGAGTAGCTACGTGCAGCATTTTCCCATCGAAACCAATTTGACAAAGCGAGCTACAAGCTTCACGTGCGTTTGTTTTGAACTGCACACTTTCAAAGTGATTGATAACTTGTCACAGGTCATTTTTTTTCTATTGGTCAATTAACAATGCGTGGCACGTGAGCGGAAGCGCCATGGTCGGTGGGATGCTACTCTGGTGTAGAAGGAATTGAAGGACTCTCACAGTTTGGTGAAGGCAGCCCAAGTGGACCATATCCTTAGTCTAAATAAAAGCTCGAAAGCATCACCGGCATCAGGAAATGAGAATACTGTAGCAATTGGGAGTTCACTGGCTGCTCGTGAAACCGAGGCAGGAAGTACTCCTGAAGTAACATCAAGAACTCTGA
>NC_090870.1:25010810-25028310 GCF_036669935.1 Montipora foliosa | reverse complement strand
AGAAACACGCTTTTAAGGCCTTCACTAAAAACAATTGAACCAGTGAAGCTTGCTTGCCTTTGTTTTAATGTCCCAGTGGGGGAATAATAATGAGCTTGCCCCTCCAGCATGGCGGATTTTGTACCATGTGATCGCAAAAGGCCTATTTATTCCACATTAAGAGGAATGCTTGGTGACAAACTGTATGCTGACTGTACAAAAGACATGAGGAAAATTGTTCTGGAGATGTTACATTCTTGCACCCCAGATCAAAACAAATAGGCCATCTTAGATGCCCCAGTGAAAATATTGGTGGCTACTATTGCCTTCGGAATGGGTGTGGATTGCAAGGATGTTTATCGCACCATACATTTTGGGCCATCAAAAAACATTGAGGCCTACATTGAAGAGATGGAAAGCAGAGTGTGGCATATGTCATTTACAAAGGCTTATTTCTAAACCATGTGGACAAAGACATGAAAAATTATCTTAAAACAAGCGATTGTAGAAGGAAGACTCTCCTCCTTAATTTTGACACAGGGTCAACCGTCAGTCTTCCCCATCCTATGCACATGTGTTGTGACAACTGTGCAATCAAATGTGAATGTGGTGCATCGGACTGTGGACAGCTTACAACATTCCCTGGTACTAGAACAATAATTGGAAGCAAAAATAACTGCTCAAGGACAAGACAGGGAACTGTGGCACAATGGATTGTCCTTAGGGGACGTTTGTATTCTTACCACAGGACACTGGTTATGGATTTAATTGCAAAATCCAACGGTGAACTAGTTAAAAGCTTAACAAAACCCCAGGTTCCTCTTCGATTCTCCGATCTACAAGTGTAACAAGTCTTGGAGCATTTAAATAAACTGTTTACAGTAGAAGACATCTGCTCACATGTTGAAGTCTATGGAGATATCTGCAACATGGACATGCAAGACTTTGTCGATGATGAACACTGGGATGATTTGCTGAATGACGATTCTCTATTTGAACTGGCTATTACGAACATTTCTCTCTCTGAACTTAAAAACACCACATGTATTGATGTTTCTCAAGATAATTCTGGCAACTGTGATGTTCCCAGAGCTGCATTAGATGCACTTAAATGGCTTTTAATTGCTGACTAAGAAATGTGACTTCAAGTCTACTGTATTAGTTATTACTAAAGAAAGCATTTTCCCTACCACCCCTGTGACAAATCTAGTTTTGCTAATTTTTAAGTTTACAAATGTCCAACAACCAGAATTTCTAACAAAATTTCTTTGATGAGAAGGGGTGGTTCTTCATGTGAATATTATAGCAAGATACAAGTTGGGAGCTCAAATTTGCATGTTTTTTTTTTCATACCATGATCAAATCAAGACCATAAAATAAATTGGGAAAGATATCATGTTCCAATAGTTAATAATAAATTTATATGTCATGCAAAAATTGCCAGAATATCCAAGCTGCAATTCCCCCCCTGCCCCCCAACAGAGACATTATGATAAATATTAAAACAGATGAATACTATTGGTCTTTATTATGTACATTAAGTAGCAGTCATTATCAAAAAACTTAGTTATCTATCACCATAACATGCAATGTAGCTATTGCTATTTGCATGGGCCAATGAGCGTAAACCTGGCAAAATCAATCAATGTTTTAAGGGGAGGGCAAGGGGGTGGGATTCAGGAACAGCCTAGTGCGCACATCTTTTTGTTTTTTCTCATCTTCACCCATGAACAAGCAAACAGCTACATGTTTGGATAGACACTGATAAATGAGTCGTCTAGTAACACATTGGCTAAAACTCAGGTTTACATGTATGTCAAAACTACCTCAATGTGAACAGCAACTTAACACTTGAGCCTCTGGCCTTGGTTTACAGCCTCTGTGGACCAAGGAATGAACTTTTCTTTCTCAAGCATTTACGGTGGCCTTTGTGACACCACTACTTCCTTAATTGACATTGCTATTTCCAAGCAAACCCCACTAATAATAAACTTGCTAGATGTATGTGAATGCTTTGTTCCCAAAATGGTTACAACATTATGAAGAATGAAACAATCAAATTATACAGAAATAATCTTAACAATAAATATGTAGAAAAATAACCCTCCAGGTGCGTTCTCTTAATGTTAAAATTAATAATAACAATGCAATTGCATTATGTTTTCATGGATCACACACACACCTGAATTGCCTCTTGATACCAGCAACTAAAGGTAAAGGTACACGTTATTTAACGTCGGAAGTTCCTTTACTCTCTCTCTCTTCCATCAGTGTTCAGTGAAGGATAACACGAACAGAAAACAAGACCAATATGGCACACAATAAAAAGCTTGTTCGTCAGCTTATAATTCAGGTGGCCCCACCCAGGATTAACAGCTCTTTTTTGCAAAGTTGTCAAGTGCCACATGCCTTATTTTTAAAACACAGTCACATTATTTCATTTCTGTTCTTCCAGTATCGCTTCCAGTCACTGTTTGCAGTAATTATGTTTTCATTTTCTTCAACCGGCAGGAAATAACAGAAATGATTCCTCACTTTTTTTATGAAGGAAGGTAAAACTTACTCACCCTCTAAATCAAGGGATTCAAACGAAGCAAAGGTTCTGGAATTTGCTGATCTTGACGTGAAAATAGCAGGGGAGATACAGGAAGGACAGAATGGGGCTCTTGGCGTCCGTAACAAAGAGGGTCACTGGTTGATGAGCCTAACGGGGTATGTTTTTTCCAAACAGGTTACAAGGTGAGGCTCTATCTACTCTTTGTGTGTTTGTATTTTTAGAAAGGACAGAAAGCCCTGCCATTTTAGCAAACAGATTCCACGTTGCCATGTGTGCAAATCTCAAAATACGATGCGATCAAAACCAGCTGGCGTCCTATTGGGTGCCGCAATTCGGGTGTGTGAAACATTGTAAATCAGCTTCATTGCTCACATGGCTCACTGTACTGAGAGAAAGTTTTGGCTAAACTAGGCTTAAAATGAACCTCAAAAGTGAATTGATGCTACTTTTGCTTATGGTACAATGCTATTTTTGAGTTAGGACACTGTGCAAGCATGCGAGCCATGCAAGCTAACATGGCAAGTCATGCAAGTCAACATGCTAGTCACACAATTATTGAAAGTTATAAAAATGGGTGCTTAGACTTAAATGAGAAATTCACATGGCGCGCTTGCACGCAGATTGCCAGCCCCACTATATGTTATGAAGGCTCGCATAACACGAATGACTTGCAGGCCAGTACATGAGTACAACTCCCACCCTTCAGCTCTCCTCAATTTCAAGGATATGTTAAAAGCAAAAGGGCTTCCATTCCTGTATCCTTTCCTAATTTGAAGACATGTTGGAGGCCCGGCTTTCCAGGACAAACGGATCTTACTTGTGTAAATGGCATCTCGGTCCAGAGAAGTGTTCTGGGAGGTTGAGAAACAGGCCACTGGGACGATGACAAGAAACACGTCCCTGGCGCTGACCAAATGTATCGTACATACCCTCCGCGAACGTCATTCTGTGCATTCTCTGTGTTGTTTGTAAGTTTGCACTTGCTGTTTGTGTTCTTATTTCCTTTTTGTTTTTGCCCTTTGACAGTGGCCATTTTGCATATTTTTAACCTAGGAGAATAGCCCTAAAGGGGAGTAGCTTCGACGGTCGCAAGCAACTGTTAGAGGCCCTAAGAAGAAGCTTTTCTGCAGGCTTTCTAACACTAAGGGTGGAGGCCACAAGTAGGGACGTGTTGGATTACTGGCATTCCCTACAGGGGGACTACAGGTCCAATGAAGGAGATCAAGGTAGAATCTGTATGGGAACGTCATGTTATGGACTGCAAGATCAGCCCAACTATTGGTTCCTTGCACCACACGTAAGCTTAACCGAAGATATCAATAAGATATGTTTATTCTTGATTGCTTCGCTTCATCGTAGCACAAATTTCGACAATACCCACACTGCTTACAGAGCCTTTGTTCACTCGACGACAAACAAAGAACTCTGCAGAAATTGTGTTAAGCCTTTATTGAATACGTGTAAGCCGTTGCTTGGAGACACTTTCAAACCCAAGCCAAGTCTCGATCGCACTCCAAGACGGCATGTTGACTTTGACCTTCGCCTTGTCAAAAATATGATGTGCATGTTTCCTAAACTGGCTTGATCAGAGTGACTAGCCTGGTAACTTGGGCTGCCGCAAATTGAAAGACTTGACGCGTTTAACGCAGAGCCTCTCCTTTTAGTTTTAGAGAGGCTTTGCTTGCAAGGTGTACAATACCCTACAATTCTGAGAAGACATGTACTCCTCCACAGATAAGCTCCATCCATTGTGTACGTGTTTATTGAAGGCTATAGCAAGGTCTGTTTGCAGAAGATGTACAGTTTGAAAGTGGATGCATGCACACCTAGTTAATTAAGGACGTTTGCGCCCATTGCTACTGCGCATTTTTTCGTGCATATCATGCACACATCATGCATCCATGATGCTAAAGGCACTAACATTTTCCACAAGAGTGGCATCATGGGATAGCTGTGGACCCAGGTCTTCTCGGAAATGTCACGCAATGACGTGACAGTGCGAATAGACAATCACCTTGAGAATTTCGCAGGGATCTCACTCTCTTGAATGTTCAGTGACCCCCATTTTTCGTTCTCTAGATCACTTCCTTTTCTGATTTTGTCCATTTTAACATTAACAAAAAACAAAAAAAATCTGTATATGAGAAATTACAAATATTTCCGCCTTTATGCTCTCGTGCGGCCGAAGTTTTCTTTCTTAGACAAATATGTATTGTTTTTCAAGGTTTATTTCACTACAAAAAAAGACACAAGCTGCAAAAGCTAATTTAGTTATATTAGTTATGTTGAATTGATGTAGCTTTTTTATTGCCGACAGTTGTAAGCTAAGATCGTCTTAAAATAACCCAGGCTTCTAGAAGTGCACCTGGTGATCTCGAGTGACACACAGTGGCACAGTGACCCCCCATTTTTTTGCCTTTTTGACAAAAGTAGATCATGACCTTTCTGTGTGGCAAGTTTTAAAAAAATCTGTATGTGGGAACATCTTGGCCGCGAACGTCCTTAATTGACCACGCCCACTGAAAGACAATTACAACAGAACAGAACATTCCACAACGACAGGGCATCACTTTCATGAGACTTCTTATTAGGAGTGAAACTTTACACTGCAACACGTGAGTAACCATATGAAACACCAATATTACTATTATTTTGTGTGTTGAACAAGATGCAGTCATGATGACAGGAATTACAACAGTCAATAATGATAATGATTTGTCTTTTCTTAGGTTTCTCGAATTGTCCACATATTTCCGTATAAACCACGGACAGTTCCTTATGGCAGTGTCTTTTGTTATGTCATGTATCCCATGCTCCAACAAGAGCGACGAAACATTGTATTAAAAGGTCTATTGACAGGGCAGGGGATTAAATCCAATGCAGTGATATTAAATGTCCATGTATGGGGATATGATAATTTAACAAAGGCAACACTTCTAGTAGCAAGTCTTTCTTCAGGTACAGTGTATCTGGGACCCGGTGGGGAACTCAACACCAAGTCAATGGAGTGGAAATAGCTGTGTGACAAATAATTGGCATAAAAACTGATGCATCGGCAGATCTTGTAAACTTTTTAATACACAGTTTTTAAGTGGAGACGTATAGTGTCTCAAGTATAGGTGAATGAAAAGAGGGATTTATTGCAAAATTGAAACAATGCTGTGTAACAACTGAACTTCTGATCAAACATTTCATTAACACTACTAAGGGGAACTCTTGATTTAAGCACGAGTTTAAAATTCGAAAATGTTAATGTGGAATGCCTTTGCTAATAAAATTATTGTTACATTCACAAACGAGATGATTCTGAGCAAAATCGACCTTTATCCAGGCGATTTGCCATCAACTTAAAAAATGTCAGGCTGAACGACTTTTTTCAAGATTACCCAAATACAATCCATTTCAATCTTGTCCATTTGTGTCCATCCGGCATTTTTTTGCTTTCTGTAACGCTGCGCTTGCTTTAAGTTATTGCCTTGAATTTGCAAATTCATGATGTCGCAAAATACCGTAGTTTCTGCCACAGTTTTTTTAAATGACAGTCCAACCAGCTCTGCATGACAGTCAAACTTTCTGCTTTGTATTCGTGACCGTCCTTGTTTCTAATTTCAGCCAAAAAGACACCAAAGAAGTGCATCTAGCTCATGACGAGGGATATCTTCCAACTTTCTCGCTTCGTTATGCTGCACCACTCTGAAAACATTCAGCCAAGTTCTTGTAATCTTGGAGGTGTTTTAGTTTTGGTTTTGGCCTCTTAGGTTGTGAAGCTCATTTTCCGGCAACATAAGAAATTTCTCATTGCGGTGATATTGCTGAAAAAGTACTGATAAATGGAAAAATTTCGCAAATCTCCGTGGTTAAACTCCGCCATTGAGACCTACCGTAATTTCCGGCCGATTACCCGCGGGTAATGCGTTAATTTTTCTGCAAACAGTTGCTGGTGCGGGTTATAGGAAGGTGCGGGTAATGTGATAATTTTTTTTTCAAAGCGCTTTAAAACCGTAAGAAGAAAAAGAAAAACAAATGATAACAGCCATTAAAGAAACTTTTCCTAAAAAACTGTGTACTGCCTCATTTATTTTGCTTTGATTGTTTACCGGTAACAGACTGTTTTGTTCTTAATGAGAGCCGATGCAAATTGAAAAAATCCGAATAAACAAATCTTCTATTACATTTGTGCTACCGGTATCACTTTCTTATCTTGTCAATTTCACAGCTTGTTTCTTTCATGTAGAGCAAGAAACATGTCTCACCTACACAGGTAATGAACTTAAAATTAAAACTAAAACAATTTAAATGTGAAAGGAACGCTTCAAAGCTATTCACAAAAAGAACTGAAACCGACGTGTTTATGGCGCTGCATAACTACTGGCGGAACATAAAAAGACAACTGTCGGCACGTGTGTAAACAAACATTCACAGCGACAAAATTTAAAATACCAGAATGTACAGTGCATGAGTGACATATTCTTCGCTACTGCTGCCTAAATTTTGTGATTATTTTCCCGTTTCAAGCGATTTCGTAGAGTCATTATATCCTGAGATATCCATTTTTTTTAGACCAGACTTTCACAAGCGGTGCAATTCTCAATGAAACATCGAAAACAATACGTGTGAAAAATTATTAATTGCATGCTAAAGAACATTTTGTCAACACAATGGTTGAAGTTTTTTCTTGATTCAAAACGGTATAAAAAGGTAAGTGACTGAATGAGAATTACAAGCTTCAATCATTTCCGATAAGTCTAGCCATGAGTCATTTACGATAAGTGTAGCCACGAGTCAAAATGCCCAGCTTAAAACGCGCTCGTCAGAGTTTTACTTTTGAGTACAAGCTCAAAGTTATTGCTCGCGCAGATGAAATTGGTAACAGAGCAGCAGCAAGAGAGTTTGAAATTGATGAATCTATGATCCGTTACTGGTGAAAGAAGAAAGATGTCATGACAAAACAGCCAAAGCGCCAACGCACCTGCCGTACTGGTATCACCAAGTTTCCTGCATTGGAAAGAACTTTGAAAGAATGGATCATCAGCCAAAGAGAGAACAGCCGTGCAGTCACTACCGTCATGATCCGTCTCAAGGCAAAAGAATTAGCAAGGCAGATGAATGTCGCTAAATTTATTGGCGGCCCGAGCTGGTGTAGCAGATTCATGTGCCGAAATCGCCTATCTGTTCGTTTGAGAACCACTGTGGGCCAGAAGCTGCCGGAGAACTGGGAGGAGAAGGTTACGAATCAGTTTGTTTCGCGAAGAAAGGAGCAGCTTGCCATCCAAGCAGACCGTGTTTTCAACATGGACGAAGTGCCTATGTCGTTTGATGCTCCTTACTCCAGAACTGTTGATACAACTGGAACTGAAAGCGTTCCTGTGTCAACCACCGGTCATGAAAAAACAGGCTTTACTGTTGTCCTTGCATGCTCTAAGACCGGGAAAAAGCTCAAGCCAATGGTCATCTTCAAAAGAAAACCCATGCCGAAAGAAAATCTCCCTGATGGTGTGGTTGTCCACTGCCACAAAAAAGGATGGATGGATAGAGATGGAATGGCTGTTTGGGGTGAGAAAGTTTGGCGTCCCAGACCTGTGTCATTCTTCGACAGAACCTCTCTACTCATCTTTGACAGTTTCAGCGCATATATCGACAAAGGTGTTCGCAACAGTTTCAAAACTGAACACAAAACAACTACTGCAGTGATTTCTGGAGGCCTTACTAAGAAATTGCAGCCATTAGACATTTCTGTTAATCGGTCATTTAAGAACCATGTTCGTGAGGAGTGGGAGAAATGGATGTCGGGAGGAATTCACACCTTCACCGAAACTGGAAAGATGAGGAGGGCAACACATGCGGAAGTCTGCAACTGGGTAATTCGAGCGTGGAGAGCAGTGAAAGTCACGGCAATCACGAATGGCTTAGAAAAGTGGGAATTACACGTGTTCCTGGTGCCACTGAGGATGATACGAGTGATGCATCCGAAATCAGCGACGACGAACAAAGCGTAGCCACTCTGGATCCTGTCCTGGATGCACAATTAATTGACTTGTTTAATAGTGACACGGAGGATGAAGACTTCGATGGATTTTAAACTGAACTGCGGGCTCATGAACTGAACATTTTATTACCTTTTTATTGCCTACCTTTCTGAGCTGAACGTTTGATTTTCATAAACTGGTGTGTAGTTTTTTAAACAAACAGCGAGTTTTTCTGTAAATGATTCAAGTATTTAATAAGCAAAAAACGTGTAAATATCGACCGTTTTGAGGTGAAATAGATTTATAGTATTGCAAGGTTATCTTAAAAGTCGCAGGCCTTTGCTTGTTAATTAAAGGTATTGTTATTTATTTCAAAATTGCAGTTGATTTGTTTTGATTTGACTGCCCCACCCCCGACCCAATCCCCAAAAAGAAATTTTACACTTGCCCCAGCTTTCTCTCAACCTAAAAAATGGCGGACTTCAACCATCGATCGACTAAATCATGTTCTGCTGCAGTGCATTATAACGAGTCTAAACATAAAGGCATCGAATAATTAAGTGGTCAAATTGAACTGGCATGGAACTGGCAGCTAAATGGAAATTTTTTTTTTCAATGTTCGGCTTTAGTACGTGCTATCTATCCACGGCCACGCAAACAATTCAATGGCTTGTCGATCCAACTTCGTGAGAACTTTTAAAGCACGATTTTCCTTTGTTTTCGGTGCGGGTTATCTGCCGAAAAATTTTTCCTTTATTGCCAAAATTGACCGATGTGGGTAATGTGCCGTGCGGGTAATCGGCCGGAAATTACAGTACTACAAATACAAAAAGAGACAACAGCGCCGACGCTATGCTCTGAGCTGATTGTCAAGTTACTATTACCTATTGTATTTTCCGAGATTTGATTGGCTTAGACAAAGTGTGCTATATTTTCTAAATTGCGCAGTTCGCCTGCTTTTAAAGGAAAACCCTATCTGAAACTATCCAAACTAATCCTTAATTGGACAGTTTAAAGAATTAACGAATAGCTATGCTGACAATTGTGGATTAACTACCAGCTATATAATTAATAGACATAATAACACCACAACTGACTGCGCATACTTCCGATCTTACATCCCACAAATTTTGATTTTTTTCGTTAATATGAAGAATAAGCTGCTGCCTCGCTTAGGCTCGTCAGCAATGACAGAAGTTTATAACTGGGTTCAACTGTTTTCTTCCATCTACGGTTGTGAGAGCGTGTTTTTCGTTCTTTTAAGCTTACATGTAGATAATCTTCTTTATATGCCCAAAAATAAAGTTTTGGGATAAACTACAGAATACAAGGCCACTTCTAAACAAGCAATACACAAGTGGCTCGGTGGCTCTGTAGTCAACTTGAGAGCCCTCCAGCCAATAAAACATAATACTCATTCTTCAAACAGTGGGACCGATTGGCGAGTCGAGCTGCCGAGTCACTCGCATATTAGTGCTTCAGAAGTGGCCCTGAATTCTGTACTTGGTCCAACGTTTTATAGTAATTTGAAAGTCATGGGAACAACAACGCGAAAGACAATCCAGACAAAAAACCAACTACTCAAAATTATGCTCTCAACTCACCTTCACATCAACTTCGCTTCCCTACCTTCCGTAGTCTTCTGCGAAACCAAAGTCTTGCAACTTTCGCTTTGGCTACACCAGACGCTGACACAAACCGTTGACCAACGAAATTTTCACTAAACAAACTGAAATTCACCAATTCTTGATGTGTAGTTTATAACAATGTGCGATTTTTAATGTGGTTCTTCTGTGTAACGAAGCAGGAACGAAGATCGGAACAAGTTTGACATTTCTAGCATTTTATTGATCTCTGATTGGTTACCATCGCTGTAGTTTCAAACATGGAAATCAAGTTTCACAAGGACAAACTTGCTTCATTTTGTCAGCGAAGTGGAAACTTTGTCAAACTTAACTTGGAAACAAGTAGGCATAAACCGAAGCTTGCTGCTGATTTTTCTAAGGAGCTGCTATTTGTTGATGGCTGAGATATAAGTAGTGATACTGAGGCAAAGGACCCAATCTTTTTGTGTCAATGCTGTGTTGCTAAACTTGAACGGTTCAAGAAATCAAAGAACAGAAATGATCGCCAATTAAAGTTCCCTGGTGACAAAGGAAAATTCTCTGTGTTCCTGACGCATGAATCTTACATAAAAGAGGGAGAATGCCCAATTTGTAGCAGAAATGTAAGAAAGAGTCCTCGAAAGAAAAGGGCCCATGATTCTGGTAGTCAATATGTGAAATTGCTAGTGAGCACGCAGCTGGAGCTGGAGGTAAAAAAAAGCCTTCCAGACAACTTTTCAGCAATTTAGCAGCCCCAAAGCATGTCAAGCTCAACTTCCAGTGAGGCCTCTACTTCAAAAATTGTTACTGATGAGGAAGCTACTGTCTCTAGTCCATTTGAGGGAGATACGATTGAGCTCACTGGTATTCCACTTGACAGATTCGCACACCAACAATTTGCACAGATATTTCAGTGCAATATTTGTATGGATATTCCAACACAGGCAATTATATTAAGTAACTGTCACCATGTCTTCTGTGAGCATTGTGTTCAACACTGGTTAGCATGCAATGGCGTATGCCCCTCATGCCGCCAGTTTGTAGAAGCTGAGGATATTCTGCCATTGCTTCAGCAAATGTTAGCAATGTTTGATTTACTTACAATACGCTGCATTAAATGGCTATCCATTAAATGGCTGTGAGGAAACACTTAAAATAAGTGACATTAACGATCATGAAAAGGGTTGCCGGTTTTCAAGGGGGAAGAGAAAGAGGGGGAGCTACAATAAAATGAAATTATACCATGTCTCACGACAAGGTAGGCTGAGAGAGATGAATGAAAACCTGTCAGACTTCTGTGAATCAAGCAATGAAGAAGTAGAAGATGTTTTGTTTTCTATGTTGACAGCAACATTATTTGACAAAGGCAAGGCTGAATTAATTAGCAAAAAAAATCAACAGTTTGTGGGCAGAACAGACTGAAAATGTTTTAACAGTCGATGAATGCCTTGCTAACCAAATTGACATGCTTCAGACAAAAAACCAATACAAGACGCAATATGACTTTTAAGCAGCAAAAATCAATTCATTTACAAACCACTTTACTCACTGGATAAAGTCGAGGAAACCTACCTTCCATCATGGGTAAACTACACAATTAAAGAGAACAAAGGAGATATTATAATGGCCCATAATGCATGTGTATCTGTGCCACACAATTCCCTGAACCAAATAATGTGGGAGCTCGATGGAGCTACAGAGATGCCATAGCAAAGTCTATGCAAGAGTTGGCTGGTGAAATTGATAAGGGGCTAGACAGCCTGGGCATAGCAGAAAATCCCACACTTTATATGTGCTTGTAAAAGATGGTGGTGATACATACTTGGAAGACAAAGCCTTTAAATATTCGTTCTGTATTCTTAATGTGACAGTTGAACAAAACAAGGAATATTTACTGTCTGGGAGGAGGATAAACCTGGTTCTGTTCGTACCAATAAAACTTTAATTGAAGCAGTATGCGATGAAAATCAGACAGCAACAATGGTCATGTGTGTAATACCAGTTGAAAAAGAACGTGAACAAATTTCTCAAAATTTTCTCAGTGTACAAATTGGACCTGTGTGGAGAGATTTTAAAATCAAATTTATTAATTATATGGAAGATGAAAAACGTACTCGTGTTGATGGGCTGCAGGGGGCAGGATCATGATACGTTTGCGACTTGTGCTATGCCACGCAAGATTCCACAAAAACTGACCTTGATAAATTTAAAATTTGTCGCACACTGGAAGAGACAAAACAAATTGCAGATCTTCACTTTAATCCCAATAAGCTTACACAAGCACAACTTTCTGCAGTTGCAAAGGGTGTCAAAACTCACTCAGTGCTAAACATAGAGTATTCTGAGCACAAAGTTGATGCTACCCATGCAAGAATAAATGTGGGAACGTTTTGTTACAAGTTACTTATAAGGGAAATTGCTGGTATCACTCAGTGGAATGAAACGGTTGACATCAAATATCACAATGAGCAAGCAACAAACCAGCTTAATGCACATCTTAAAGCTACAATAAGAATTAATCCTTGCTTAATGTTGCCAGGTAACTATGCCAGAATTTTGTTCTCTCAGAAAAATGAGAAACACATTCCTCATCTTCTTGAATCTGAGGACCAAAAGCAAAACTTTGGAAAGCTGCTCACTTATTTAAGATTTATGACTACGATTTTCAGTTCCAACAAACCCCTGATGAGTGGATGCTTTATAAATCAAAGGCCATTGAATTTGAAAAGCTGCTCATTTCTTGTTTTCCATATGCAAGGTGGAGCAATTATGTCCAAGAAGTAATTGAAATTCATCGTACTCTAGCAGGATATTCTGGAGAAGGTAATGAAGTAGGCAACCTACGTAAAAACCAGTCAGTGTAAAATGCAGACTCCAGACCAGGGGTAATGTAACTGTTGAAAAATCCCAAACCCTTTAGAAATGCTAACCTTAGGCCTAATTAGGAATAAAACAATATTTAGGCTTAACTGTTAGCATTTCAAATTGCTTTGGGCTTTTTCAACAGTTGCATTATAACCTCAGTCTGCATTTTTCACTGACCACGCAAGAACCACTCAAGGAAATCCAGAACTTTTGAGAGTGTAAATGATGTACTAAAGAGGCACTGGCTTTACTGCAGCTTTAAACTTAAAAAACTTAGTGATGTTGCAAGGAGAGAATTCAGATGTAGTATCTCCAAGCAGAATGGACATAACTGCAAAAAATCAGTAATACATGATGTAACAATCAATACACACAGAAATATTTATAGTCTTAAACACTACTATGAATCATGCATGTCCTGACTTATTTCTATTTATGCTAGGTGAATGGTGGATTATCTATATTTATCATGTTCATGTATATACGTAACATTTATGTTGTTTACACTAGAGTCGACTGTCCAACGCCAGTGAATAGGAATCGCGCTAAAATTAGAAATCACAGACGTACTATAGCTCGTGATGTGACAGATCGTCTTTGTCGGTTCAAGGTCAAATAAGGAGTTTTATTGATGTACTTTATTTATTCCACTTTATCTCTGAAAACGAGATCATTTACAATTCGATGTATTTCATTGAAACACCCCAGCTTGGCTTAGAACCATAATCGGCTAGAAAGGACAAACTTCAAACAAGATCTCCAACAAATTACCTGTACGTGCTCTAAACAAACTTCTGAAAACAGCTGGTGATATTTCTCCTTATACTTTTTTACGAGAACTCATTGCGATTACATGTTTAGAACATAACTGCAAAATTCTTGTCACTGTCGAGGGACATAGAAAAACAGTTACGCAAGCGGACTAAAAAACTTCTTGTTCACTCACATTTTAAGGCCAAACAAACCAGCAACAGATGGATTATTTCTGTCTAAAAAGAGTACAGATGATTCTTGTTTAATTCCAGTTAACAATAAAAAATCGAGTTTCATTCCTGAACAAAGGAAAAAACGACCAAACCATATTTTAGAAATATGCATCCCCTTGAAATAACTCAGTGAGTGTCTGACCTGGCTTAAGCCTGCGATCCAATCAAAAACCAGTTCCGGGTCAGCGGTCAACATTAAAAAAAGACAGCTCACCTCGATAAGATCTCACTTGAGCCTGCGATATGGTCACGTGATACTGGTCAGCGGATACCTTGTTTTGACAGGTGTCAATTGACCATAAGATTGATGTCCATTATCAAAGATGTATGCTGTAAACTAGCTATAGTGTAAACTGGGGAGGTGAATTTTTCTTCAACCACAATCCATTAATCGAATTTTCAGTAGAAAAACAGTCATCTACAGCGCACGATGGTGAACCAAGGCGTGCAAACACAAATCTCAGATTATTTTTCTTACTCTAGAAAGACTAGAAGTAGTAAAGGGTCGCATTAGTAAGAAGTCGAAATGTGACTCCATGAGACAAGGACAAGTCCAGAGATTAAAACCCTCCTGATTTGATGTGTTCCCTCCCGCTTTCCCAATTTTTATCAGATTCTTCCGATTGATCATGAAATTCTGAAAACAAGGGAAAAAGATTCTTATTTTAAGTACTCTTTTTGCGATCTGAGTGTAAAACGTTTAATACGTATCCTCAGGAGAATCCTATAATGTATCGCCCAGTCTCCCCATTGAATACCCTGTGTTGAGCAGACTTGTAAGGCCTGCAGTCTTACTCTATTTAGCGACTCCAAAAATGGTGGGACTCCAGTAGTGAGAATAAAGACCATATAGAATATCACAAAAATGGTGTCAAAATGCAGGAAATGCCACCTGAGAGAAACTGAATTTGCAAATTTTCCTGGAGCAGAGGGATACCCCCCGACCCCTCCTACAGGCTCGTGCCTTCGGCGCTGAAAAATATGCCATAATTTTTTTCAAAACTCAAACGGGGTTGGAATCACTGCAGGTCAGACAGACCTGCGTTTTAGATGACCGCTCGATCGAAGAGCCAAACTTGGAGGATAAACACCTTTATAGAAAGGTTACAAGAAGTGAAAATATTCATTCGTGAATTTCATTTTTATTTTTACTTGAAACATGATCGTGAAAATATTTTGAATATTATTTGTGACATGTGAAAAGGCGAAATTTTTTTGCGTGACTGAGTTTTACAGGGGTATAAAGGACCCTCTCTGCATGTTTGTTGAAATACATTGTCCACACCTTCATCCCGGTTTTCTAAAATTACTCCATCAAACAGAATGGCTTTTTCAACCGAAATCTTTGTGAAACTGTGCCCTGCTCTGGGTGAGGGAACTATTCTACCCTGAGGAAATAAAGATGTAGATGTCTTGTTCCTGTCTGCAGCAGTGAATGCTGTCAAATCAACCACAAAATTCAACGATTCACATTCATTTGCACCAGCATGTGTCCTTTTCTTTTTCTCATTAAGAGAAATATTTGTCTTCATTAGCTCATTCATACGCGTCATTGTTCTGGTATTTATTCTGCCCCACAAAAGTAAAACATATTCTTCAGGACCAGGCGAAGAATTTGACTGGAAATTTATGAGTGCCTCTATGCTATGGAAAAAGAGAGGAATCCCTCATTTTATCGGGGCCAAAAGAATTAACAGCCATGTCACTATCGAACACCAAAAACTCCATAAGAGTTAGAAAATTCTCCAACGTAGATGGTTTTGTGTGTCTTCCTCCTCCGATTGATGAGATGCCCACTGATTTTTCCTCAGAGTCCTTTGCTGTTCTTTTGAATAAAATACAGGAACAGTGGTCTTCAGGTAGGAAAAGATGTTCTTGAAGAGCATTAAGAAGTTGTTTTTTCCGACTAACCTTTTGATTATCCCCTGAATACTCCAGTAAAGAAATAATTTTTGTAATTTTTGAAGTCTACGCTACTCCTTAAATTAACCGAGTTTCCGCAATTAAAATTAGCCATGTAACAATGGACAGCGCATGTGGAAGCCTGAACAGAGTAATCTCGTAGTGCTTGTTAGAGCTGTGAAATTTACCGATAAAAAAATACACAAGGAAATCGACAAAACTTGACAAATTTAGAAAACGATGTATCCTTGCCTTACTCACCTTTTCATTTTCATGTTGACCATGTGATGTTAGTTTCTCATTTCCAGGCTTACACGTTTAAACTCGCTGGTATCACTCTGTCAACAAACATGGCAGAAATTACGGTGAAGAACAAAAGAAGCACCTACTGAATTTATATATGGTATTCAAATGCCTATACATTGCCAGCAGGAAGAGGAAAACAATTGGTAAGGCATACCTTTTCAGCATCAATAAAGCGCCAAGAGTTGTTACGATTCCTGATGATTTCGAGTTCAATGGTGTGGCAGGTTTTGCGATTAACTGATTGCAAAATGCGCATTTAGTGAAGTAAGTGAACAAGAGCTTGTACATAGTGCAGTATCAAATGAATTATGCAAAAGTGAAAGCAAGGATGAGAACATCACACTCGCTGCTCACAGCATGAACCTTTCATGAAAGATGCATGACGATTCTCCTTTGAACTTGTTTAGCAGCGACAAGAAAAACATTGGATCAGCCTGTGAATCTATTGCAGATGAGTGTGAAACAGAGGATGAGAATTTCCTTTATTCTGGAGCTTCAATTACAATCACTGCAAGCATTCATTTTGATTTTGACCTTTGTGATGAAGCATCATGTCACACGTGAAGCATTAATTACTCCCACTGCCCTGCCCCCAAAACAGAAATCTAGCAACAGGTTTGAATTTGTGAGTTGAGGAAAGGAAAATATCATCAAGGAAGGTGAAATAACCTACTTGAATCCTGGAATGGAATCCACTTTAACGGATATTGCTTTTGAGCCCGATGAACTAGATTCTAGACCGGTAGAGGAGCTGATAGAGGCAGAAAGTGACATTTTGTGCTCTGTTGCCGAAGAAATCGACCAAAGTTCAGCATATGCCTTGTCAGTTATTGTTGCACCCACCCAAACATCCAAAACTTTGCAAGCAGAACTGCTAGAGGACGAGGATGATGAAGACGACACGAGTCAGTGCCATTTACATCAATCGAGAACATGCAAATACATGGATGAAAACTTCAGGGCACCAGGAAATACTCACTGGTTGGGTTGCGATTATCCACGGTGTGACAATTGGTTTCACGAATGATGTCTAGGAGTTAAATTCACATCTGGTTTTGAAAGGGAAACCTATGCATTTGTATGTAAAGCACATGATAGTGTTAAAGACATATTTAACAACCAAGCAACCGCAAAAACAACGGATTATAATATTCTAGATGAAGAGCTCTCTGACTAAAAGCCACCCTCAAAGTGGTTAAGAAGAACGCAATACAAAGAAGGTTCCTTGCTGTTTAATGATCAAACGGGGCGCCCAAGTTATGTAGAGTACGAAGGGGAATATTATCACATTGCTGAATTTTTAACCCTTCAGCAAGGCAAGGTACATCAACCTTC
>NC_090870.1:24993310-25008310 GCF_036669935.1 Montipora foliosa | reverse complement strand
TTTGTTTGAGATCCAGATCTTATACACTATGTACTGTAATAAACACCTAATATTCAAAATGTTGCTTTGAACTAAAGTTTTCTATTTCTTGTTGTAATTAATACAAGTTGAGTGACATTTATTGACTTATTATTTCCATTTATTTATTTGTTTTGTTTATCACAATTGATACTCTGGGGGAAGGTCACTTGTAAAAAAAACTGCTAGCAGTATTCTATATGAATGAATTCAACGAATACATCTCAAAATAATTTTAACAAGTGTACCTCACTTTAAATTCCCAGGTCAAAGTGAACATTGTCAAGACTAAAGACAAATTGGATGTAACAGCAAATTCAGGAGAACTAGTGGCTGATATTGTTCCTTGTCTAGGTAACTACATTGAATTTGTTGTAACTGAAGAACAAGATGCAGGGAGGTTATGTGAAGACTCTCCAGCAGCACAAGCTGTTAATCCCTTCCATCTTATGATGGCTACTCAAAAAAGCAGCAGGCATTTGCCTCCTCTTTATGAAGAACATACAAAGAAGACAGCACTTAAGAATGATATTTTGAAGTGGCTAGAAAAGAACGAGTTAGGTTGGAGCCCTGACGAGTGCAAATCACAAGGGGAAGCATTTCTTGGAGCATTGGGAGACACACTATGGGAGCTAGATGGGCATGCAAAAACCTTGGAGGATGGTGGATGTCCTATCCCCACCATGTTAGAGTATTTTCAGGGCTACAATAAACCAGAGAAATCAAAGCACCGAAAACGTTCCCTAGCAAATCTGCAATATCACAAGACGCAGCAGCTATCCCAGAAGTTATTCCAATTATGCGGCTCTTCCTATCTAAAACGAAAAGCCAGGAAAGCAGTATATGAGAGTTTGTTACGCCTTGCTGACAGTTTGAGAAAATATGCGTCCTATCTGGAAAAGAAAGCCACAGCAAGTCAAGGTGTCGATGCAAGTCCAGCACACTGATGTTGACGAGTGGAAAGTGTACTCTCCACATACCAACATAACTCCAACAAAGAAGGCAAGGTATAATGTGCTGCACGAAGCCTTACTTCACGCCCAACTGTATGACCCAATATTTGTAAATGAATATGCACCATCAGACAGAAAGCGACGAAATGAGTTTGTGGACGAGTTTGTTGCCCCGTGCAAAGTTGTGCAGTATTCGTATACAGGAAGCAAGTCCCATCTCCACTTCATGTAGAAGGCTAATCTGGATGATTCTGAGACAGACCTGTTACAGAAGAATTTTACATAAAGCTTACAGAGAATTGACAGGTGATCAATCTGCCCCTAACACGCTTTCCGAGGAAAAAGTGGATGAAAGAATCCGACATCTTTTTGATAATGAAGATTCATACTTCGTAGGGGATTTAAGAGTAATGGAAAGCAGGCGACCTGAACAGTACTCAGATTTCCTTACCCTTACTAGGTGTCAAGAGTTTGTGAAGGCAAAAGTGGAAACTGCAGTAGATGATCGGCGCCATGACAGGGTCGATGGAGATGGGCAAGCAATCACACATTTGGCAATGGCCATGAGTAGGTTGCTAAAGAGTGCCCAGAGGGAACTGCTATTCCTTCAGTCCAGTGGCTTCGACTGTAGTTTTGGCCTAATTGTGCTTCTGCTGCAGCACATAAAAAAAATAGCAGAATCAAAGTTAAATTTATGGTTGCTGCGAGGCAAAGAAAAGAACACATTGACTGTTACTACGCATCAGCAATCTTCCGCTACCAGAAGGAATTTTGCGTTAAGTTTCGAGAAATAACAACTTTCGTTTGTGAGGACGATAAACACACTGTCAAGGTTGGTGAGCCGGACTACCCTGTGGCAGCAGTAGAGAGAGGGAAGAGAGTTGTAGTTGGAATCAACCAGACAATGATGTTTGGTGACCATGATTTTACCAAATTTTCATTGTCACCATCAGTTAGTTTGGACGAGGAGATCCCACAAAATATGGATGGTAGCTTTTACAATGGCCAGGTGCATGTTGGTCTTAAAGAAAATGCCTTACAAAAGTCAGCGACATTGAGACGCTAGTGAACTTGATAAGGTTTTGAGTGAAGATGGCAAGAATAATCCCGTAGAGTGCCACGACGGAGGACCTGATCACAACTTGCATTTTCCTCGAACACAACTGGCACAGATTGCTTATTTCATGCAAAGAAATCTAGATCTCTTAATTTTTGTTCAGACACCCCCTAATCGTAGCTGGAAGAACCCAGTGGAAAGGGTTATGTCAAATCTTAATTTGGCACTTCAAGGAATTGGTGTGATCAGGATAAGAACGAAATCAATGGAGCGGCATTTGCAAGTTGCAAATAGTTTGAAGTCAATCCGAGATCTATCAAGGAAGCATCCAATCACTTATCGCCAGTGTTTTCTCGCGTTTACAGCTCAAAGGTAAAACTTTCAAAGTTTTCAGTGCTGCCACAAATGAGGAACGTTTGCAGCTAGCAAACCAACTGAAATGCATTGATGGGGAATTTGATCCGAAGACACTACTTCCATCTTCGCAACCATCGCAACCTGGTACGCTGTCCTTGAAGCTGCAACAGTTTATTGATAACCACTGTGTGAAGGTCGTTACCAGTTTAGCATCAAGAAGTGTTCAGATGAAGAGTGTGTGTATGTGGTGCACCAAGGACTTCACAAGAAGAGTTTTCACAGCCTCACCAATCACAGCCATTAAAAGTGCTCCAGCAACAGAAGAACTGGTCAAGGCAAGATAAGAAGATAGATAATTATTGATCCCTATCAGTATGGCCACTATTATTTTCCCGTGAACATTCTGTATTTCTTACGATCTACCTAGATGTCAAAACACTTTATTTTTGTCCCATTGTACTTACATTAATAATATTAAATATGAAATGATCATTATTATCAATATAAATTTATATTAATATTCACAGTACTGGCTCCTTGGTATAACTTGAAAGCTGCATGTGTAAAGGAACCAGATTGACTTAACATAATTATTAGAATGCTACAGGGGACTCAAATTACTAGAACTATGATTATTACCAATACATAAATATGTTGGAGAACGTGAGCTAATTTATTGTTATGAATGAAAAAACGTGAGCCACAAAAAATGGTCAACCATTTAGGATCATTACTGCAATGAGCACCTTACAAGAGTGACTCGATCAACAAAGTATGAGACCAAAATGGTCTAGAATTTTAAAGAATGGGGCAAACTGTACTTTATATTTTGGAATTTTTAGTTAAGGAGTCTCTAGTTCAGAAAGAATAGCAAGACTCTAGTACGACCCAATGAAGTAGTCCATTGTACAATAATACGCTTTCTGATAATTATTTTCCCTATGATATGAAATTTGACAATTACAGTCAAGGTATGTCACGCGTACCCACAGTACCCACAAGACTGAAATTAAAAGTGCAATTCCTCGTTGGAGCTTTGGAGATTTGAATGGATAACTGAACAATAATTCATCAAACACTTTCATAATAAAACAAAATTTCATAGCTAACTATTTTTGACATATCAAGGTAATATCTTGTGGAATTCGAATCGTGGGAACACAGCTCAAAACTGGAAGTCAGATTTTTCAAAACTTCTAGTTACACGTGACATAGCATGACTGTAATAGAACTGCTATGAATGGCGAAACCCAAATAGTTTCCATCAGGGGCGGGATAGGCCTGCCTTGTCATTGTAACTACGAATGATGGCAAACCTCTATGGTCCCCTCTTCCAAGTTTCCCATAATACCACAAGGTAAACTGCCTGTATGCAGCTTTCCGGTAACTTTGAGATGAATAATCCGGCTCATCTGCTTGGATATTGCACCTGCAACCTCGGTTATAAATAGTTGTAACACCTCTCTTGAGCAGCACGTAACTCACCCCTCCTACTCCCTCCCTTTAATGTTGCGTTTCCCTGTTAGTTCTTGCACTGGAACCCATAAACATCAACATTGAAAGGGGAGGAGGGAAAAATGTCCATCAGTGTTACAACATCTGTGACCAAGACTGTATTTGTCACTGTTAAGTGTTTACATGTGTGGGACGTGATGTGACAACTGTGGAAAGTGGATTGTGAAATTATTGTTGTAGGGTTGTAAGATATGTCTTGGAGGAAACTTCAAAGATGTACAGAATTATTTGGTGAAGGACTGGTTTTTGTGTGTTAATGCTCTTGTTATCTGTGTGTTTGCAGAGTAACTAAATAAAGTCAACATTAGTCAGGGATATTTTGAGAGATGATGCGTCTATCAGAAAAGAAAACTGCTATTAAAAAAGTAGACCGGTAGCTGTAAAGGAGAGTTTGAAAAGGTTCAAAGTCAAGTTGTACATCCAGCAGAATATAGATTGAGAAGGTGACCAGTTAATGTTATTGAGGAAGACTGCGGTGGTTGCAGCGTGGCAGCAGGTGGGTTAGGGGAAAGGCCTGTGCGACTTGGAACACTGAATTCCCGTCAAGTATGATTTGTGTATTTAATAACTTACAGTCAAGCTGATCTTGACATTGTTCCTACACGGAAAGAATTTTCAAGAATTGTTTTGGACAGTTTTTCAAACGCTGATCGTTGTAATCGAGTTGAAGCGGTACAAAGGGCGTGTAGCCAAGAAGGACATAGGGATGGTGGCATTGATTATCACATGGCTGTGAAGTTAAGCGCTAGACGTCGTTGGCTAAAAGTTCGCGATTATTTAGAAGAAAGGCATCATGTGAAAGTAAATTTTAGTGATAAACATTGCAATTTTTACTCAGCCTGAAGTTACACAACTTAGGAGGATGCACATTTTAGACAGTCTAAAAGTCATCCGGACTTGTCAAATTCCGCCAAACCATGTATGTCTGCAGCTAGTAGAGTAATGCCAGTGGTAAAGGAAAAAGTAGAAAAGGGCGGAAAAGAGTGAGCGTATTTGATGTGTCACAAATTATTGTTGAAAAGGGTATTCACTCACGGATGCAGCTCCTTGCCTACGCAAATAATCAATAGGGGAGCAAAGGCGGTTGATGAGGCCCTCAAGTGTAGCCTAACTGTAGGTTGGGAATAAGAAGAAGTAGAAAAAAAAAATGGAGCACAGCAAAAAGAATAGAGCGGAGATTTTGTACATTCATCTCAGAAAGGAATGCATCATAGGTTGTGACTGTCATTGGTTGCAAATGGAGTAAGATGCAGTTCATCAAGAATAACATGATCAAGTTCTATTGTAACTAGTGGTGTGTGTTCACAACAGTAATTTTGTTTTCCTTTTTTCTTTGCCAGCTCAGATATCTCTTTAATACTCCTCTTTAGATTTGAGGATTCATAATGACACAAAGTCACTTTGCACCAAACACATGCATAATGGGATGTGGCACCTTTCAGTCGCATCATCAGTAAAATAAATTTGTAGTCATCCCCGAGAAAAAACTCTTAAATTAATCACCCTATCATTAACTTCAATTTTCTTTTCACTATTTAGCCTGTTGATTTCATTAAAGACATCTGCAAAGGACTCTTGTAATGTTTTGTAATTCTATTTGCCCTTAACAAGAGCTATGGTATGCTTCCCCTTGGCTGCCATTACATCATTTCCCAAGTCCAAAAGGGCAAAGCTCATTAATATGAAGCTAGCAGTTCGGGTCATTCTTGCCCCATCCCCAGAAATGTTTATTTGAATGGTGTCTTCATAACCATCTGGGTGGCTTGCCATTTATCACTGGATAACACCTGTGCCCCCTCTGCGGTACCAGGAGTGTGTGTAATATGGCAGATATTATTCAGTTGATCTCGCCTTTGCTTGACAAGGTAAGACTTTGGCAAGCCATTGATGGTCATTGTTATTTCGTGGTAAAATGAGTTTCCAACACAAAATTTGTCAAGGAGAAATAGAACCTTCTCAACGTTTGACTTATCCTCTACACAAAGAGCTTCAAACCCACTGGTTTGTCTTTTTTCTTGGCAACCTGGTACTTCTGGGGTTTTTCTGTCAGTCACAGTATGTGATTCGCCTGACCTTGTTTCCCTGACTGTGATAATCTTGACTTCAAGTCCAAATGAGGTGACAAACCAGAGGGCTGACTACGTTCTTGATTTCTTTGATACTTTGGAAATGTCTTTCCATTTTTAAGCACGATTTTCAAGAGTACTCACGTAACTTGAGAGGTCTTCATTGATTGTTTGTAGATTCTCAATTGTTTTGTCTTTTTCTTGGATTGCCACCTGCATCTCCTGAAAAAGTTTTTTAAGTTCTGACTCCATTCACTATAACTTTTTTTCCACTCTTAAAGTTCATCTTGGATAAGCTCATTCTGCATTCGTAATGCCATCAAGTCAATCGTCTGTCCTTCATAAATGTGAAACTTCTTGCACTTTTTGTTCACGTCCTGACTTTGCCTTCAACCTTTTGCCTTATTGTATTCACTGCAAACTGCTCCAGCTAATCTCTGAAGATGTTTATGAATTTCTGCTCTTGTGGTGGGGTCCTCACTGATGCCAAAGGAGTTTCCAGGGAAATTCCAACAAATCAGTGTATGTGTATGGTGGTAGTTCTTCATCACTTGTCCCAGATGTAGATCGGCTCTGATCAACTGAGGTATTAGTGGATGGATTATCGTTTTGCCTGGCTGCCTTGCATAAAACTCATACCAGGCATTTAGAAGAGGGTAGGGAATGTCTACAGCAAAGAGGACATTCCTAGTTATAGCTTTAGCAGCATATGTTGGTCAGCGGCTACTCCCACGGTCATACGGACGAGAGACGTTCTTATAGATCCGCCATATTGTATGTATTACTACAAATAAAGGTAGTTCTGTTACTAATATCAGCTCCTAGACTTGGTTTTAGAAGTGGGATAACATGATGGCGACTCTTAAAAGACCAGAGCTCAAACTTGAGGGAAATGTGAGTGAAAATTTGAAAAACTTCCGAGTTACGATTCAACGATAACTGCGTTCAATCTAACTACCGCGACCTCGCTTGAGATCCTGTTACAGAGCGAGGTGCTCATTACAAGAGTCCTCTACTAGAAATTTCAGCGTTAGGATCTGCACTTCCAGATGAAGCTTTGTCCATGGTCAGATACACAGTCAAACCTCAAATTCCGGATGAACATAAAAAGAAACCCTGGATTTGGATGGATAAACTACGAGCCCATTACACAGGCAGCACAGGAAGTTGTGACCGATCCACAAGGCCTTCACAAGTCCATTCAAGAGTGGGAAGTTAAGGTAAGACACGCTGGCAGCCTATGTGGCTATGGCGATTTTAGTGATGAACTTTGTAGAGACAAATTTATATTTGGGTTGAATGAGGATAACATACGTACAGAGTCGCTTAAAACACATATAAAACCTGACAACTCTGGGAAGTCCCTGTCCGATGTAGTCGCCAAAGCGAGAGCTATAGAATCCGCCAAGCAGACAAACAAGTTAATTGCAGATTCGTCCAAAGGAATCGACGAACATGTCCACTGGACAGGCCTTAGACACAGTCAGAGGAAACTTCGCGGGGAGCTGGGTACATGTTTTTGGTGTGGCAAACGGCGTGGTCCACATCCATGGAAATTATGTCCAGCTAATGGAAGGACCAGCACCAGCTGTGGTGGAAATGACCATTTTGCCCGGGTCTGCCTAGAAGACCCAGTAACAGACCCACTTGGATGCCGCAAGGCAGAGGCCTCCAAGGCAGCCAGCACCGTGACCCACGTACAAAGCTCCGACCAAGAGACCTTCATTACACTGACATGTATGCCACAGCAGAGGACTACTCATCAATGGTACCTATGCTTATGCTAAACCACCTCTGCACCAGTGTGGAAAACCATGGATCTATGGAGAAGTACTCACCCATGAACACCCTCCGTCTTACACAATCCGCACTGCTCAAGGCCGCACGATTTGAAGGAACAGAGTCCAACTGAAGCCTGCTGCCCCGCCTTCCTGCCACCATCCCCGCGCAGCAGTCGAAGCAAGCACACCTCCTATTGCCGCTTACCAGAAACTATCCATGGACACTGCAGAGGAAACACTATCCTGTCCACGCCCTTCAGCTCAGCCCCAGCCTACGACCTTTGGGACACCTCTCCTTCAGACCCTAGTCAATTCAACAATCAAAAACTCTGCACCAGTTGACCCCCAAGTCCCTGACGCAGCCCCTCAGGAGAACGCCTCAGAAATTACACCACCACAGCTCCAGGAACTGACAGGATCACCAGTCAAGCAGATCCGGTCTGGACGGATAATTAAATCCTCTGAAAGACTGAAAGACTATGTCACAAACTAGCCATAAGATTTTTTTTATTTATCAGCACTGACTAAGAGTCTCTGAATATACAAACAGTTACTATGTAGCTCTACCATCACTCTATTATTGACACTTGAGTATAGGATACCATCTGTAATGGTCCCAGGCTTCGGGTTTTAAGTTATAGTTTGTTTTGCCTTCTCGTTTCTTTCTTTTGTTATTTTGCAAAGGGGGGAGATGTTGGTCAGCCGCTACTCCCACGGTCATACGTAAGAGAGACCTTCTTGTAGATCCGCCATATTGTATGAATTACTACGAATAAAGGAAGTTCTGTTACTAATATCGGCTCCTAGATTTTATATGCTACATGCTGAAGCATGTCCACTTTACCGATCAGGGGATTGGGAAGCTTGTGATTTCCGCGATGACTGCCCTTAACTTTGAGCCAAAGGAACACATTTCAGTGAAATTAAAGACAAACATATGGAGGAAAAACACCTCCTGCTTGATGTCTAATGACAGAACTTGGCGTTGTCGTCAGCTCACCAAAATAATAGAACATGAGCATGTGGTCGTATTTTAAATGTTTAGACGTTGGGAGAAGGGTAACATCTCGTTTTACTCAACATACACTTGAAATTTCGTTCTTCTTCCCTTTGAGCCTTGATGGCCATGTGCTATTGGAAGGCCATGAGGTTCACCTGCCAGCACCCAAGACCCATTACAGCTGTGATTTTTCCTTGAAAGGGGATACGCCCATCTTCTGTACCGCCACATAGGAAATTTCGTTTGTCCGCAATGGTGCGCGGACTGGAACTGGGCATGGTGAAGTGGTCTGAGATGCATGATTTGTATCTTTGTCGCGAAATTTTATCCATCAAACCTTACCAGTTTAAACCGGGGAGTACATATAGTGGAAATGCTTGGAATAGCATCGCCAATGATTTATGTGGTGTTGAAGAAACATCTTTCAATGTGAGTCAGAAATCAGTGAGGGATAGATATAGATTGCTGTAAGATAAGCACAAGAAAAGGATGAGGGCACAAGAGAGTGAGAGTGGCTCAATAACAGATCAGATGGAACTAGATCAACTCCTTCAAAACATACTCGAGGATACAGAGGAAGCATTAAGCAGCTATGATAAAGAAACAAAAGAAAAACAGGACAACGAATTGCTGGATCGAAAAAAAACACAGCGGAAGTTCACCAGAAAGCATTGGAATCCCTGCGACAAATGCAAAAATGGCATGTGGAGAAAAAGATGATTGCCAATTAAAGAAAAATCCGCAAAAAAGTGGAACTGAAACCATGATGTACCTGCAAAACAAAGCAGACAGAGAATTCGACTTGAGGAAAGAAGAGATGCAACTAAGGTGGCAGGAAACAGAATTTCACGAAGAAACGCAGCTTGAAGCTGTTCGGAAGCAAAATTCAACCACTCAGAATCTTGAAAAAATGTTTGAACAGTTTCAAACACAGAAACTTACCTTGAAGCAGCAGCCGATGCAACAACAGCAGCAGTACCAGCAGATGCAGATGAAACAAGCACAGCAACAACAACAAATGATGCAGCAGCAGTAACAACTTGTATTCACTCTACTGGAGAAGATGTCTAAGAATTAAGTTCCTGGCTTAGGTATATTTTGAAGTGTTTCATGTAACCTGTTCATTGTAAAGACCACCTATATCCAAGGCCCAAGCCTTGAGTGCGTGAAAGTTTAATGTATTTTATAACTTGCAGTTGTTGTTAATAAAAGGGAAAGGGATTTCACTTTTTAGTAGGCAGGCAGACTTGTTGTTATAAGCACTTATCAGAATTTGTTTGTTTCATGTGTCTTGTGGGTGTGGGTGTGGGAGGGGGGGGGGAAGGAGGAAGAAGGAAGCATTGCAGATTTCAGATTTTTAAATTTACCACCTATTTAACATAATTTAAGGCTATGGCATTTAATCTATATAAATCAACCCATCCCCACCTTTCCTTCACATTCAGTTTGCAAGGATGTAACTGTGCTTTAGTCCAGATAGTGCACCCACATACCAGAGATCAAAGGGCTATAGCAACTTTCATGTCTGTAATACAGCTAATTTGCAAAGGTTATACAATAGTGTGCGAATTTGGTTTAATTAAAAAAAAAAAAGGCTTTTATCCCAGAACATGACGTCAAAATTTGTACCATTATACAATCACAAACTCTCACCTAAGGCCACACAACTACTATGACTTATACTTTGTACCTTTTGGAAAAGTAGTTTATTAAAACACTACCATTTTTTTTTTACCTGGTGAATGTGAAGGATGTTGCAAATACAACAATAACACTTGATCTCTTGAATAGCTTACAATATAAGCAAAATCCAGAGAAAGCTAAAAATATTCAAGCTTAAACTTGATGCCTCTCATTTAACATATGCATGCTCTTCCTTGTTTCAGTACTAGCTCACAAAGCATATGTCCCTTGGCCATCTGCCTAACTTAATTAACCTGGCAAATGAATGCCATTGCATATACTTGTTTATTTGTTAACCTACAGTAAACAATATTTTTTGATGTGTTATATATATTGGTAACCAAAGACTTGCTATTCAATTAAATATAAGTGCAGGAAACTATTCATTTGTCTCAATTTGCCTAGAGTAGTGAACTTTTGAACTGCTATCCTACTTTCATTTCCATTATAAAAAATAATCTTGCACTGAGGGAGGTATCAAGTTGAAATAACTGCAGTAGTTGTATGGGCTTATTCAGACCAGATTTGACAGCTAGTCATCAAATGACGTCATCAATCAAAAGACAAAAAGAAGGGGGCATGCATAAATTAGGGGCAAGTTGGGGCAGCTGTAACCCTAACATAATTTAGGGTTAGGTTAATGGGATGCCGGTCATGTTCCAATACAAGGATATTTTCATCGATGAGAATGACAAAGAAAGAAACGTAACCCTAAAATGATGTTTCATAAGGTGCGCAAAAAATAGTACTGTGTGTGCATATCATTTTTATCGGTATGTGACTAGCCTGGTTTGGAGAGAGCTCTGGCATGCTCTGGAGTTGAACTGTGAATAAGAGATCTCAGCAAATCAAAGACAAGACTAAGGAAAACAAACCAATCACTTCACAACGAATATTTATAATTACAAATAGAGAAAAATGATCTCTTCTTTTAAAAGAGTGAACAACACCATTAACACCTTCGCGGATGCAATAAACTACAACTTGAAAAAAACCGCTTCGTATACTACAAAGATTTATTTGCGATTCGTTTTACTTACATAAAAAAATCTACTGGAAAAAGTCATTTGCATTGTCAACTTCACGCCTTAAAGAAGGTGCGGACTTGTCCAATTCCTGAAACGGATCTATGGTACATGAAGCGATGACTTCTCTTATTATGTTATCAATCATTTTTGATAGTTCTCTTGATTCCCTATCGCGGGATTCTGCTTTTCCACGATTCGCACGTATTTGAGCCAAACGTTCTTGCACTGCGTCGAAGAGGTAGGATCTCACTCTTTCCTTTTCTGTAATTCTGTCCTTTTGTCCCTCAGTCGCCAGTCTGCCATAAAAAGAAAATCAATCAACAAAGAAACATGGAAATTAAACCCTTTAACACCACCACATATGTTTGTAAGAGTCTCTCATATAAATCATTTTTCGAATCCGTATCAAAGAAGTCAGAAGAATGAAAACGTTTTTTATCATCATCGGAATAAACCCTTAACATTACCACCTTAGATAGTTTTAAATTTGTTTGTAAAATCATAGCGCAATGTACGAAAACAAGACCTACATTTCTGCAAAAACATGTTTGCTGATCTTGCGTGGCTGGAATTCTTTTGTGCAATAACTTCTTTTCTGGTTCATAGCTTCAATCTGTTTGCTGTCTTGAGATGTTTGCAAACCGCAACAGTTCTACTCTGTTCGTTCCTTGAACTAAATGATTGCGTTGACGGGCTCTTGATCACCGACGCGTAACGTTTGGAAAAAATGCAAGTCGTGTATTGTTTCATGAGCTCTCTGAATTACTAATTCTACCGGGAAAAAATCCGCAGAAATTGTGTTATTGTAAATACAACCTGCACTTCAATTGTTGTATAAACTAATTGCCTTTACTTCGTTTTTTACCGCAGTACCGCCTTTTGAAGGTAAAGACAGATGTAGAATATTGGTTGAAAGTTGTTTAACATTTCCAATACAATTTGTTTTTCTATAAAGTACCAACAAGACAGGGCATACTTGAAACGTTACGGCGATTTTGGATTATATGAAACCAATTACTTCTTACCTAATTTAAATACCACACGTGTGCTTGATAGCAAATCTGGACAAATTAAAGACTCTTCAAAGCCTGCTAATGTTTCACATCTTTTAGAAAGAGGCTCTCTTCTACAGTACTGTGCAAAAAGAATGCAAACGAATTTCGTCGAATTTCGGTTATTGTTCTCTCGAAATTTCGCCGAAATTTCGGTGGGAAAGGTGTGATTTTTCGGGCGAAATTTCCAAGAAATTTCGCTGAGCCACACGAAAATTCGAACGGAGGACGAAAATTCGCAAATTCAGCAACGAAATTTCGGCTGGAGTTCGTACGTAATGAAACGAAAATTCGCAAATCCAACAACGAAATTTCGGTTGGAGTTCGTACGTACTGAAACGAAAATTCGCAAATCCAACAACGAAATTTCGGTTTTCTGCTTACGCCGGTGATGCAATTTTTTCTAATTTTTTGGTCACGTCGCTAGCGCGCGATGAAAATCGCAATTGTAGTCACTCTTGAACTGGCGAAGTGACAGCAGAAAAAAGGATGTAGCTTTCCTATAAGTCGCTGAGCTATTCTTTTTTAATTTTCCATACATTAGTCAACTGCGTCTAGACGTTTGTTTACCTAGCCAAATTTACAGACAAATGTGTGGAAAATTCAAAAAATTAACTGAGCGACTTCTAGCCAAGCTACATACTTCAAACTTGGTGAATACAACCTTCTACCTAGTATTTTAACGTTGCGATTCAGAAATTGTGAAAAATTCAATTTTGGAAGAAGTTATTTGCTATCGGATTCTCATACAAACACTGTAATTTCTGAGCGCTTTGCCTACCCGTCAAGATGGCGTCGAAAACCGTGATAAGGCCTATTCTTCTTGGTCATGCAAGTACCACGCAAAGAAAAAATAAAATCGCTTACCATTCAATAAATTAAGTCAAGAAATTGAGATGTTGTAAGAGGGTAATAAATCACGAGCGTGTCAAAGTTTTAGGGCTGTGCGATGATCCAAACTCGAGTTATTTGGCAATAAACACTTCTCATGACATATTGGTTATTCAGAACTTGAAAACACATGGGGAATCGACATTTTCGTGACATGTTTCTTAGAAGCAATCCAGATGTCATGCATTGACTGAATTAGAAAGGGATTGTAAAAGCGCTTCCTTTACCATGGCTCATCTGCCCGCTTAAGTAATTTTATTGTCATCGAAGCCACTTGAGAGGAAGACGGATTAGAGAGCCAAGCGAGAAGGAGGACATACTTGAAGTCACACACCGTGGTAACAACACGTGTCAGTATCAACCTTATCTTTATTGCCACTGACTATACTTAAATTGATTAAACAACGGGGAGAAAAGAAAGAAGTGTGCTGTAATCAAATAAGGACTTGCTTAATTCTGCTTGCTTTTGTTTCGTAAGTTCTGACATCGCTTGCCAATGCTTATTTTACACGTTTCCCACATCCTATCTAGCTCTTCTGAATTTCGGCACTGATACCCAAAGGTCGTCATTATTTCAGCTGAAACAGAAACAGAATGTAACTAAGTTTTGTTTCTGATAAAAAGAAAGAAACAGACTGAAACTACAATCGTGTGGTATAGGTTGGTGGAAATCGAGCTTATGATTGGAGTAGAGATCAAATTTTAAAGTCTAGCGAGTACGGCTTTGCTGAAAAACGACCGGTAAGCTGTAAAATGAAGCTTACCTTTGATCGCAGCAACAATCTTTTGGTCAAGAGGAGAAAACTCTTTCGTGCCATGAACTGTAGAGCGCATCAACACTTCCTTAGAAAACAATTTGTCCACAAGGCGAAGAGCTAACTGGGAGGGTTTCACTGCTGCTTTTGCAAAGCTATAATCAGCTTTTTCAAGCCGGACCCCTTGGGAACCACCAACAAAAACTGAATCCATGTCTAAAATGAAAAAGAAATTAACAAGTAATCGTCAGGTTAGCTGATATGTTCGAAGAGAATAACAATTTGTAAATAGAATTTAAAGTGATGATATTTTAGGCGTAGACCCACCTAGACACTGGTAACTTACACAATATCATGAGAAAAAACCATTAAAACTAAGAATAAGTGCTGGCTTTCACGAGTGAAAATAAGTTAAGATATTTTAAGCTACAGTATTAAACCGTAAAAAATGCATGCTACTCTAAACAAGCTTTAGTTGTGGTTGATAGTACCTGACAACTTCGTGTCCGGCTGGTAAACATCTTCCAGGATTCTTTCCACGTGTGGTAGCTCGGGAGTCCCTGCGACAATAGCCGAGTTAAGTGGAGTGTATGGGTACTCCACCAAGGATTGCCTGGCTATATCCGGAGTGGATAATTGTTGCGGCTGTGGTGGTGGTCGCGCTGGCTGTCGCGTCTGAAGAAGGCTCTGGGCACTCACAAGCTGTAAAAGTTTTTCAATTTTGGCCTCCTGTTTGGCGAAAGCACACTCCAGGCGTTCCAGAATGGTCCTCATTAGTCGCAACTCTGATGCTGTGTTATCTTGCTTCTCGTCGTCGTTCTGGCATTCCTAATATACAATAAAT
>NC_090870.1:24865810-24988310 GCF_036669935.1 Montipora foliosa | reverse complement strand
CTCTAATCGCTTGACCTTGTTTGCATCCCTTACGAGCTGACAGTATCGGGTTCGTTGAAGAGTCCAGCCAAGCTTTTTTCGACATCTTCGCACTGTGGATGCGTGGACTCGAACACCACGTCTGGCTAACTTCTTTTGGATTTGGCTACTCGTTGTTTCATCGTCTCTTCGCATCTGGTCTTCAATGAATCGTCGGGATGGGGAGTTTAACTTTGCCCGTCTCCCGGAACTCACGCCTTTCTTCGTGGATCCTGTAATCTCGTATTTCTTGATTATTCGAGTAACACTGGCAAAGCTGACTTCCAACTCCTCTCTTTTGAGCTGCTTAAATATCGCTGCTGGAGGAAGATTTTCTTTTTGAAGAGATTCGATTCTCTGTCGCGTGTAGCTCGATACCTTCGGCATGACTGTTCACAAATTCGCACATCATCAGTTGCTATGCTTACGCAAGCATCCGCATTGTAACACGTGGAGACAGAGTCCCAAGAGAATATTGGCGCACGTAATATAAACCATGATTAAAAACAATTCAACAACTACAGTTGAAGCTCTCAGTAAACGGCTAGGTCAAGTTACGAACACGAAAGTAAAACCCCGTTAAAAATGTCCCTTCAACTCTAATTGAAAGCTCTCATAAGCGACCATTCCCGTAAACTACCGCGGCAAGCTTTCAACTCTACCATAGTTGTCACGCTCTCATAAAGCGACCACCGAAAGAGTCTATCTCGGCATGTCAAACACTTCAATAAAAATACAACACACTGTGCTAACAATTCGTTGACAAATATCAGGTAAGTACGAGGATCACTTTTCCATTCAAGATTTGAAAGCTACATCCTGCTGCAAATGAGATCGATATTGTAGCATCAGTGAATTTCTTAAACGACCCTCTCATTATCAACAATCTGTAGATTTAATTTACCTAACAAAGGCTGACAGAATCACAGATGCTGATGCAGTGCAGTGGTGGAAAATGAAGCTGATCTGTGACACTGGGCTTCTGCAGCAAAAATGGTTTTGCCTCATAAGTCCAAGTCTTAGGTTAAAAATCTTTCGGCGAAATTTGCAATGGTATTTTGGCAACTGTGAATAAGAGTAAGAAAGTTTCCAGTTTTTAATACGTGCATTCCCGTGCATTATCTTCTCTACCATCAATAAGAATTTTAAAATCCAGAGACTTTTGCTGAAAGCTCTCGTAAGCGACCACCCTCAATTGTTTTTAATTTTGGTCTCTTGCGAAAATCGGCTCATGTAAGCGACCGGCACTTGTTGCGACCACTCTCACACATTCCCCGCTTGGTCACTTATGAGGGTTTCGACTGGCCTTTTTCGTACGCTAACTTAAAAGGCAAATGCTCGCTGCGAACTTTTAATATTTCGCTATGCCATGACGAAATTTCCCTATGTCCCAACGAAATTTCGCTGTCCCAACCAAATTTCGCTATGTCACGACGAAATTTCGCTATGTCACGACGAAATTTCGCTATGTCGCAACGAAATTTCGCTATGTCACGACGAAATTTCGCTCGAATATTCGCGCGGCCGTTGCGAATTTTCGTTTTAATTGAAACAATAGGCTTTTCGAAAATTTGACGAAGTTCGAATGAAATTTCGTTTCGCCCGAAATTTCGTCATATTTCGTCGAAAAGTAGCGAAAAGCGCGAAATTCGTTTGCATTCTTTTTGCACAGTACTGTACCTATGCAGACGTTTCGAACTGGAAAAAACCGCACTTCAAACCCTTCTTTTTACTTCCCTCCGCTTTGATCGCAATTAAGAAAATAGTGTTATTGTGAATGAGATGAGCTTTGGTTGAAAAGGCGCTGTTTTGCGCTATTGTTCCTTTAGTGAGGCGTAACAACCTAAAAGCAGGATTGCCAATTTCATTTACCTCGAAACCTCTAAGGAGTTGTAGACAGCATTTTTTATGTCGGCAAAGGGTTTGTTGTAAGGGATTTTTTATGCCGCAAAAGTACATCAGTTAAATTGCTTTTTTTAATTTTCCAACATACCTCATACATCATGTGCTATTATAAACAGTCTTGAAAAAAACTGATCATCATGTTCCAAAACCATGATGAAAGTGATCGATACAGCAACGCTTGTCTTGTCGGAGAAGGCTGTGAGAGCTTCACAGTTTTATGATAATGTGGATGTGTCTGGTTTAATTCTTGATACAATCAGAGCTGGAGAGAAGGAAGCTGGAAGAGAACAGCAGATTCTACTGTCCGCCTAGAGAGGAGCAAAGTGTGCCTTATGTTTATATATTGCCCAAAAATGGTAGCGTCTTTAAAGTTCCATACGTAAATATAGGGTACAGTATTGGAAAATCTTCAGGAGGATGTGATACCAATCAACTGAAAATCATCCTGGTAAAAACATCTCGTCGTTGGCACATCATCACCGCATATCCTTGCTCTTGAAGCAGAAACCTTTTTCTAAAAAACGGCTCCTTTAGGAGCCAACATTTCTTGAAAAGTCAAAAATCAATGAGTTTCAAGCAAACTTATGGCTTTACTAATATTGGTTCGTTGTTTTTTATCCCTTAGTCTTGACGGATAATTGGACAATACCATTAAAGATTTTTTCTTATTCTTACAGGATAATGTCTGTGGCAAGTAAAAAAAAACATTAAAAGCATGTTGAGTAGTAATCCTTTCTAGTAGTTCTACCAATGAAATATAGTGGTATAATCTAAAACCATATATATTCTCCTTTTACGGAGAGTACCATCCAGAACCATTGTTCCTTAAGAGAGGTGTAACGTCCTAAAAGCACGATTGCCGCTTTTATTTACCTCGAAACCTCTAAGGAGTTTTAGAGAGCATTGTTTATGTCCGCAAAGGGCTTGTTTAAAGGGATTTTTTATGCCGCAAAAGTAGATCAGTCAAATCGCTTTTTTTAATTTTCCAACATACCTGTGCTATTAGAAATAGTCTTGGAAAAAACTGATCATGTTCCAAAACCATGATGAAAGTGATCGATACAGCAACGCTTATCTTGTCGGAGAAGGCTGTGAGAGCTCCACAGTTTTACGATAATGTGGATGTGTCTCATTTAATTCTCGATACAATCACAGAACTTGAGAGAAGAAAGCTGGAAGAGAACAGCAGATTGTACTATCCACCTAGAGAGGAGCAAAGTGTGCCTTATGTTTATATATTGCCCAAAAATGGTAGCGTCTTTAAAGTTCCATACGTAAATATAGGGTACAGTATTGGAAAATCTTCAGGAGGATGTGATACCGATCATCTGGAAATCATCCTGGTGAAAACATCTGGTCGTTGGCACATCATCACCGCATATCCTTGCTCTTGAAGCAGAAACCTTTTTCTAAAAAACGGCTCCTTTAGCAGCCAACATTTCTTGAAAAGTCAATAATCAATGGGTTTCAAGCAAACTTATGGCTTTACTAATATTGGTTCGTTGTTTTCTATCTCTTAATCTTGACGGATAATTGGACAATACCATTAAAGATGTTTTCTTATCCTTACAGGATAATGTCTGTGGGAAGTAAAAAAAAAATTAAAAGCATGTTGAGTAGTAATCCTTTCTAGTAGTTCCACCAATGAAATATAGTGGTATAATCTAAAACCATATATATTCTCCTTTTACGGAGAGTACCATCCAGAACCATTGTTCCTTGAGAGAGGTGTAACGTCCTAAAAGCACGATTGACGCTTTTATTTACCTGGAAACCTCTAAGGAGTTGTAGAGAGCATTTTTTATGTCGGCAAAGGGTTTGTTTAAAGGGATTTTTTATGCCGCAAAAGTAGATCAGTTAAATCGCTTTTTTTAATTTTCCAACGTACCTGATATATCATGTGCTAACATAAATAGCCATAAAAAAACTGATCATCATGTTTCAAAACCATGGATGAAACTGATCGATACAGCAACGCTTATCTTGTCGGAGAAGGCTGTGAGAGCTCCACAGTTTTATGATAATGTGGATGTGTCTCATTTAATTCTCGATACAATCACAGAACTTGAGAGAAGAAAGCTGGAAGAGAACAGCAGATTGTACTATCCACCTAGAGAGGAGCAAAGTGTGCCTTATGTTTATATCTTGCCCAAAAATGATAGCGTCTTTAAAGTTCCATACGTAAATATAGGGTACAGTATTGGAAAATCTTCAGGAGGATGTGATACCGATCAACTGGAAATCATCCTGGTGAAAACATCTGGTCGTTGGCACATCATCACCGCATATCCTTGCTCTTGAAGCAGAAACCTTTTTCTAAAAAACGGCTCCTTTAGGAGCCAACATTTCTTGAAAAGTCAATAATCAATGGGTTTCAAGCAAACTTATGGCTTTACTAATATTGGTTCGTTGTTTTCTATCTCTTAATCTTGACGGATAATTGGACAATACCATTAAAGATTTTTTCTTCTCCTTACAGGATAATGTCTGTGGGAAGTAAAAAAAAACATTAAAAGCATGTTGAGTAGTAATCCTTTCTAGTAGTTCCACCAATGAAATATAGTGGTATAATCAAAAACCATATATATTCTCCTTTTACGGAGAGTCATCCAAAACCATTGTTCCTTAAGAGAGGTGTAACGTCCTAAAAGCACGATTGACGCTTTTGTTTACCTCGAAACCTCTAAGGAGTTGTAGAGAGTATTTTTTATGTTGCCAAAGGTTTTGTTTAAAGGGATTTTTTATGCCGCAAAAGTAGATCAGTTAAATCGCTTTTTTTAATTTTCCAACCTACCTGATATATCATGTGCTAATATAAATAGCCTTGAAAAAAACTGATCATCATGTTCCAAAACCATGATGAAACTGATCAATACAGCAACGCTTATCTTGTCGGAGAAGGCTGTGAGAGCTTCACAGTTTTATGATAATGTGGATGTGTCTCGTTTAATTCTCGATACAATCACAGAACTGGAGAGAAGAAAGCTGAAAGAGAACAGCAGATTGTACTATCCGGCTAGAGAGGAGCAAACTGTGCCTTATATTTATACATTGCCCAAAAATGGTAGCGTCTTTAAAGTTCGATACGTAAATATAGGGTACAGTATTGGAAAATCTTCAGGAGGATGTGATACCGATCAACTGGAAATCATCCTGGTGAAAACATCTGGTCGTTGGCACATCATCACCGCATATCCTTGCTCTTGAAGCAGAAACCTTTTTCTAAAAAACGGCTCCTTTAGGAGCCAACATTTCTTGAAAAGTCAATAATCAATGGGTTTCAAGCAAACTTATGGCTTTACTAATATTGGTTCGTTGTTTTCTATCTCTTAATCTTGACGGATAATTGGACAATACCATTAAAGATTTTTTCTTCTCCTTACAGGATAATGTCTGTGGGAAGTAAAAAAAAACATTAAAAGCATGTTGAGTAGTAATCCTTTCTAGTAGTTCCACCAATGAAATATAGTGGTATAATCTAAAACCATATATATTCTCCTTTTACGGAGAGTACCATCCAGAACCATTGTTCCTTGAGAGAGGTGTAACGTCCTAAAAGCACGATTGACGCTTTTATTTACCTGGAAACCTCTAAGGAGTTGTAGAGAGCATTTTTTATGTCGGCAAAGGGTTTGTTTAAAGGGATTTTTTATGCCGCAAAAGTAGATCAGTTAAATCGCTTTTTTTAATTTTCCAACGTACCTGATATATCATGTGCTAACATAAATAGCCATAAAAAAACTGATCATCATGTTTCAAAACCATGGATGAAACTGATCGATACAGCAACGCTTATCTTGTCGGAGAAGGCTGTGAGAGCTCCACAGTTTTATGATAATGTGGATGTGTCTCATTTAATTCTCGATACAATCACAGAACTTGAGAGAAGAAAGCTGGAAGAGAACAGCAGATTGTACTATCCACCTAGAGAGGAGCAAAGTGTGCCTTATGTTTATATCTTGCCCAAAAATGATAGCGTCTTTAAAGTTCCATACGTAAATATAGGGTACAGTATTGGAAAATCTTCAGGAGGATGTGATACCGATCAACTGGAAATCATCCTGGTGAAAACATCTGGTCGTTGGCACATCATCACCGCATATCCTTGCTCTTGAAGCAGAAACCTTTTTCTAAAAAACGGCTCCTTTAGGAGCCAACATTTCTTGAAAAGTCAATAATCAATGGGTTTCAAGCAAACTTATGGCTTTACTAATATTGGTTCGTTGTTTTCTATCTCTTAATCTTGACGGATAATTGGACAATACCATTAAAGATTTTTTCTTCTCCTTACAGGATAATGTCTGTGGGAAGTAAAAAAAAACATTAAAAGCATGTTGAGTAGTAATCCTTTCTAGTAGTTCCACCAATGAAATATAGTGGTATAATCAAAAACCATATATATTCTCCTTTTACGGAGAGTCATCCAAAACCATTGTTCCTTAAGAGAGGTGTAACGTCCTAAAAGCACGATTGACGCTTTTGTTTACCTCGAAACCTCTAAGGAGTTGTAGAGAGTATTTTTTATGTTGCCAAAGGGTTTGTTTAAAGGGATTTTTTATGCCGCAAAAGTAGATCAGTTAAATCGCTTTTTTTAATTTTCCAACCTACCTGATATATCATGTGCTAATATAAATAGCCTTGAAAAAAACTGATCATCATGTTCCAAAACCATGGGTGAAACTGATCGATACAGCAACGCTTATCTTGTCGGAGAAGGCTGTGAGAGCTTCACAGTTTTATGATAATGTGGATGTGTCTCGTTTAATTCTCGATACAATCACAGAACTGGAGAGAAGAAAGCTGGAAGAGAACAGCAGATTGTACTATCCGGCTAGAGAGGAGCAAACTGTGCCTTATATTTATACATTGCCCAAAAATGGTAGCGTCTTTAAAGTTCGATACGTAAATATAGGGTACAGTAGTGGAAAATCTTCAGGAGGATGTGATACCGATCAACTGGAAATCATCCTAGTGAAAACATCTGGTCGTTGGCACATCATCACCGCATATCCTTGCTCTTGAAGCAGAAACCTTTTTCTAAAAAACGGCTCCTTTAGGAGCCAACATTTCTTGAAAAGTCAATAATCAATGGGTTTCAAGCAAACTTATGGCTTTACTAATATTGGTTCGTTGTTTTCTATCTCTTAATCTTGACGGATAATTGGACAATACCATTAAAGATTTTTTCTTATCCTTACAGGATAATGTCTGTGGGAAGTAAAAAAAAACATGAAAAGCATGTTGAGTAGTAATCCTTCTAGTAATTTCACCAATGAAATATAGTGGTATAATCTAGAACCATATATATTCTCCTTTTACGGAAAGTACCATCCAGAACCATTGTGAATGAGATGAGCTTTGGTTCAAAAGGAGCTGTTTTGCGCTATTGTTCCTTGAGAGAGGTGTAACGTCCTAAAAACAGGATTGCCGCTTTTATTTACCTCGAAACCTCTAAGGAGTTTTAGAGAGCATTGTTTATGTCAGCAAAGGAATTGTTTAAAGGGATTTTTTATGCCGCAAAAGTAGATTAGTCAAATCGCTTTTTTTAATTTTCCAACATACCTGTGCTATTAGAAATAGTCTTGGAAAAAACTGATCATGTTCCAAAACCATGATGAAAGTGATCGATACAGCAACGCTTATCTTGTCGGAGAAGGCTGTGAGAGCTTCACAGTTTTATGATAATGTGGATGTGTCTCGTTTAATTCTCGATACAATCACAGAACTGGAGAGAAGAAAGCTGGAAGAGAACAGCAGATTGTACTATCCGGCTAGAGAGGAGCAAACTGTGCCTGATGTTTATATATTGCCAAAAAATGGAAGCGTCTTTAAAGTTCCATAGGTAAATATAGGGTAAAGTATTGGAAAATCTTCAGGAGGATGTGATACCGATCAACTGAAAATCATCCAGGTGAAAAAATCGGGTCGTTGGCACATCATCACCGCATATCCTTGCTCTTCAAGCAGAAACCTTTTTCTAAAAAACGGCTCCTTTAGGAGCCAACAATTCTTGAAAAGTCAATAATCAATGGGTTTCAAGCAAACTTATGGCTTTACTAATATTGGTTCGTTGTTTTTTATCCCTTGATCTTGACGGATAATTGGACAATACCATTAAAGATTTTTTCTTATCCTTACAGGATAATGTCTGTGGGAAGTAAAAAAAAACATTAAAAGCATGTTGAGTAGTAATCCTTTCTAGTAGTTCCACCAATGAAATATAGTGGTATAATCTAAAACCATATATATTCTCCTTTTACGGAGAGTACCATCCCGAACCATTGTTCCTTGAGAGAGGTGTAACGTCCTAAAAGCACGATTGACGCTTTTATTTACCTGGAAACCTCTAAGGAGTTGTAGAGAGCATTTTTTTATGTCGGCAAAGGGTTTGTTTAAAGGGATTTTTTATGCCGCAAAAGTAGATCAGTTAAATCGCTTTTTTTAATTTTCCAACGTACCTGATATATCATGTGCTAACATAAATAGCCATAAAAAAACTGATCATCATGTTTCAAAACCATGGATGAAACTGATCGATACAGCAACGCTTATCTTGTCGGAGAAGGCTGTGAGAGCTCCACAGTTTTATGATAATGTGGATGTGTCTCGTTTAATTCTCGATAGAATCACAGAACTGGAGAGAAGAAAGCTGGAAGAGAACAGCAGATTGTACTTATGCACCTAGAGAGGAGCAAAGTGTGCCTTATGTTTATATATTGCCCAAAAATGGTAGCGTCTTTAAAGTTCCATACGTAAATATAGGGTACAGTATTGGAAAATCTTCAGGAGGATGTGATACCGATCAACTGGAAATCATCCTGGTGAAAACATCTGGTCGTTGGCACATCATCACCCCATATCCTTGCTCTTGAAGCAGAAACCTTTTTCTAAAAAAACGGCTCCTTTAGGAGCCAACAATTCTTGAAAAGTCAATAATCAATGGGTTTCAAGCAAACTTATGGCTTTACTAATATTGGTTCGTTGTTTTCTATCTCTTAATCTTGACGGATAATTGGACAATACCATTAAAGATGTTTTCTTATCCTTACAGGATAATGTCTGTGGGAAGTAAAAAAAAAATTAAAAGCATGTTGAGTAGTAATCCTTTCTAGTAGTTCCACCAATGAAATATAGTGGTATAATCTAAAACCATATATATTCTCCTTTTACAGAAAGTACCATCCAGAACCATTGTGAATGAGATGACCTTTGGTTGTAAAGGAGCTGTTTTGCGCTATTGTTCCTTGAGAGAGGTATAACGTTCTAAAAGCAGGACTGACGCTTTTATTTACCTCAAAACCTCTAAGGAGTTGTAGAGAGCATTTTTTATGTCGGCAAAGGGTTTGTTTAAAGGGATTTTTTATGCCGCAAAAGTAGATCAGTTAAATCGCTTTTTTTAATTTTCCAACGTACCTGATATATCATGTGCTATTATAAATAGCCTTGAAAAAAACTGATCATCATGTTCCAAAACCATGATGAAACTGATCGATACAGCAACGCTTATCTTGTCGGAGAAGGCTGTGAGAGCTTCACAGTTTTATGATAATGTGGATGTGTCTCGTTTAATTCTCGATACAATCACAGAACTGGAGAGAAGAAAGCTGGAAGAGAACAGCAGATTGTACTATCCGGCTAGAGAGGAGCAAACTGTGCCTTATATTTATACATTGCCCAAAAATGGTAGCGTCTTTAAAGTTCGATACGTAAATATAGGGTACAGTATTGGAAAATCTTCAGGAGGATGTGATACCGATCAACTGGAAATCATCCTGGTGAAAACATCTGGTCGTTGGCACATCATCACCGCATATCCTTGCTCTTGAAGCAGAAACCTTTTTCTAAAAAACGGCTCCTTTAGGAGCCAACATTTCTTGAAAAGTCAATAATCAATGGGTTTCAAGCAAACTTATGGCTTTACTAATATTGGTTCGTTGTTTTCTATCTCTTAATCTTGACGGATAATTGGACAATACCATTAAAGATTTTTTCTTCTCCTTACAGGATAATGTCTGTGGGAAGTAAAAAAAAACATTAAAAGCATGTTGAGTAGTAATCCTTTCTAGTAGTTCCACCAATGAAATATAGTGGTATAATCAAAAACCATATATATTCTCCTTTTACGGAGAGTCATCCAAAACCATTGTTCCTTAAGAGAGGTGTAACGTCCTAAAAGCACGATTGACGCTTTTGTTTACCTCGAAACCTCTAAGGAGTTGTAGAGAGTATTTTTTATGTCGCCAAAGGGTTTGTTTAAAGGGATTTTTTATGCCGCAAAAGTAGATCAGTTAAATCGCTTTTTTTAATTTTCCAACCTACCTGATATATCATGTGCTAATATAAATAGCCTTGAAAAAAACTGATCATCATGTTCCAAAACCATGGGTGAAACTGATCGATACAGCAACGCTTATCTTGTCGGAGAAGGCTGTGAGAGCTTCACAGTTTTATGATAATGTGGATGTGTCTCGTTTAATTCTCGATACAATCACAGAACTGGAGAGAAGAAAGCTGGAAGAGAACAGCAGATTGTACTATCCGGCTAGAGAGGAGCAAACTGTGCCTTATATTTATACATTGCCCAAAAATGGTAGCGTCTTTAAAGTTCGATACGTAAATATAGGGTACAGTATTGGAAAATCTTCAGGAGGATGTGATACCGATCAACTGGAAATCATCCTAGTGAAAACATCTGGTCGTTGGCACATCATCACCGCATATCCTTGCTCTTGAAGCAGAAACCTTTTTCTAAAAAACGGCTCCTTTAGGAGCCAACATTTCTTGAAAAGTCAATAATCAATGGGTTTCAAGCAAACTTATGGCTTTACTAATATTGGTTCGTTGTTTTCTATCTCTTAATCTTGACGGATAATTGGACAATACCATTAAAGATTTTTTCTTATCCTTACAGGATAATGTCTGTGGGAAGTAAAAAAAAACATGAAAAGCATGTTGAGTAGTAATCCTTCTAGTAATTTCACCAATGAAATATAGTGGTATAATCTAGAACCATATATATTCTCCTTTTACGGAAAGTACCATCCAGAACCATTGTGAATGAGATGAGCTTTGGTTCAAAAGGAGCTGTTTTGCGCTATTGTTCCTTGAGAGAGGTGTAACGTCCTAAAAACAGGATTGCCGCTTTTATTTACCTCGAAACCTCTAAGGAGTTTTAGAGAGCATTGTTTATGTCAGCAAAGGAATTGTTTAAAGGGATTTTTTATGCCGCAAAAGTAGATCAGTCAAATCGCTTTTTTTAATTTTCCAACATACCTGTGCTATTAGAAATAGTCTTGGAAAAAACTGATCATGTTCCAAAACCATGATGAAAGTGATCGATACAGCAACGCTTATCTTGTCGGAGAAGGCTGTGAGAGCTTCACAGTTTTATCATAATGTGGATGTGTCTCGTTTAATTCTCGATACAATCACAGAACTGGAGAGAAGAAAGCTGGAAGAGAACAGCAGATTGTACTATCCGGCTAGAGAGGAGCAAACTGTGCCTGATGTTTATATATTGCCAAAAAATGGAAGCGTCTTTAAAGTTCCATACGTAAATATAGGGTAAAGTATTGGAAAATCTTCAGGAGGATGTGATACCGATCAACTGAAAATCATCCAGGTGAAAAAATCGGGTCGTTGGCAGATCATCACCGCATATCCTTGCTCTTCAAGCAGAAACCTTTTTCTAAAAAACGGCTCCTTTAGGAGCCAACAATTCTTGAAAAGTCAATAATCAATGGGTTTCAAGCAAACTTATGGCTTTACTAATATTGGTTCGTTGTTTTTTATCCCTTGATCTTGACGGATAATTGGACAATACCATTAAAGATTTTTTCTTATCCTTACAGGATAATGTCTGTGGCAAGTAAAAAAAAACATTAAAAGCATGTTGAGTAGTAATCCTTTCTAGTAGTTCCACCAATGAAATATAGTGGTATAATCTAAAACCATATATATTCTCCTTTTACGGAGAGTACCATCCAGAACCATTGTTCCTTGAGAGAGGTGTAACGTCCTAAAAGCACGATTGACGCTTTTATTTACCTGGAAACCTCTAAGGAGTTGTAGAGAGCATTTTTTATGTCGGCAAAGGGTTTCTTTAAAGGGATTTTTTATGCCGCAAAAGTAGATCAGTTAAATCGCTTTTTTTAATTTTCCAACGTACCTGATATATCATGTGCTAACATAAATAGCCATAAAAAAACTGATCATCATGTTTCAAAACCATGGATGAAACTGATCGATACAGCAACGCTTATCTTGTCGGAGAAGGCTGTGAGAGCTCCACAGTTTTATGATAATGTGGATGTGTCTCGTTTAATTCTCGATAGAATCACAGAACTGGAGAGAAGAAAGCTGGAAGAGAACAGCAGATTGTACTTATGCACCTAGAGAGGAGCAAAGTGTGCCTTATGTTTATATATTGCCCAAAAATGGTAGCGTCTTTAAAGTTCCATACGTAAATATAGGGTACAGTATTGGAAAATCTTCAGGAGGATGTGATACCGATCAACTGGAAATCATCCTGGTGAAAACATCTGGTCGTTGGCACATCATCACCGCATATCCTTGCTCTTGAAGCAGCAACCTTTTTCTAAAAAACGGCTCCTTTAGGAGCCAAGAATTCTTGAAAAGTCAATAATCAATGGGTTTCAAGCAAACTTATGGCTTTACTAATATTGGTTCGTTGTTTTCTATCTCTTAATCTTGACGGATAATTGGACAATACCATTAAAGATGTTTTCTTATCCTTACAGGATAATGTCTGTGGGAAGTAAAAAAAAAATTAAAAGCATGTTGAGTAGTAATCCTTTCTAGTAGTTCCACCAATGAAATATAGTGGTATAATCTAAAACCATATATATTCTCCTTTTACAGAAAGTACCATCCAGAACCATTGTGAATGAGATGACCTTTGGTTGTAAAGGAGCTGTTTTGCGCTATTGTTCCTTGAGAGAGGTATAACGTTCTAAAAGCAGGACTGACGCTTTTATTTACCTCAAAACCTCTAAGGAGTTGTAGAGAGCATTTTTTATGTCGGCAAAGGGTTCGTTTAAAGGGATTTTTTATGCCGCAAAAGTAGATCAGTTAAATCGCTTTTTTTAATTTTCCAACGTACCTGATATATCATGTGCTATTATAAATAGCCTTGAAAAAAACTGATCATCATGTTCCAAAACCATGATGAAACTGATCGATACAGCAACGCTTATCTTGTCGGAGAAGGCTGTGAGAGCTTCACAGTTTTATGATAATGTGGATGTGTCTCGTTTAATTCTCGATACAATCACAGAACTGGAGAGAAGAAAGCTGGAAGAGAACAGCAGATTGTACTATCCGGCTAGAGAGGAGCAAACTGTGCCTTATATTTATACATTGCCCAAAAATGGTAGCGTCTTTAAAGTTCGATACGTAAATATAGGGTACAGTATTGGAAAATCTTCAGGAGGATGTGATACCGATCAACTGGAAATCATCCTGGTGAAAACATCTGGTCGTTGGCACATCATCACCGCATATCCTTGCTCTTGAAGCAGAAACCTTTTTCTAAAAAACGGCTCCTTTAGGAGCCAACATTTCTTGAAAAGTCAATAATCAATGGGTTTCAAGCAAACTTATGGCTTTACTAATATTGGTTCGTTGTTTTCTATCTGTTAATCTTGACGGATAATTGGACAATACCATTAAAGATTTTTTCTTCTCCTTACAGGATAATGTCTGTGGGAAGTAAAAAAAAACATTAAAAGCATGTTGAGTAGTAATCCTTTCTAGTAGTTCCACCAATGAAATATAGTGGTATAATCAAAAACCATATATATTCTCCTTTTACGGAGAGTCATCCAAAACCATTGTTCCTTAAGAGAGGTGTAACGTCCTAAAAGCACGATTGACGCTTTTGTTTACCTCGAAACCTCTAAGGAGTTGTAGAGAGTATTTTTTATGTCGCCAAAGGGTTTGTTTAAAGGGATTTTTTATGCCGCAAAAGTAGATCAGTTAAATCGCTTTTTTTAATTTTCCAACCTACCTGATATATCATGTGCTAATATAAATAGCCTTGAAAAAAACTGATCATCATGTTCCAAAACCATGGGTGAAACTGATCGATACAGCAACGCTTATCTTGTCGGAGAAGGCTGTGAGAGCTTCACAGTTTTATGATAATGTGGATGTGTCTCGTTTAATTCTCGATACAATCACAGAACTGGAGAGAAGAAAGCTGGAAGAGAACAGCAGATTGTACTATCCGGCTAGAGAGGAGCAAACTGTGCCTTATATTTATACATTGCCCAAAAATGGTAGCGTCTTTAAAGTTCGATACGTAAATATAGGGTACAGTATTGGAAAATCTTCAGGAGGATGTGATACCGATCAACTGGAAATCATCCTAGTGAAAACATCTGGTCGTTGGCACATCATCACCGCATATCCTTGCTCTTGAAGCAGAAACCTTTTTCTAAAAAACGGCTCCTTTAGGAGCCAACATTTCTTGAAAAGTCAATAATCAATGGGTTTCAAGCAAACTTATGGCTTTACTAATATTGGTTCGTTGTTTTCTATCTCTTAATCTTGACGGATAATTGGACAATACCATTAAAGATTTTTTCTTATCCTTACAGGATAATGTCTGTGGGAAGTAAAAAAAAACATGAAAAGCATGTTGAGTAGTAATCCTTCTAGTAATTTCACCAATGAAATATAGTGGTATAATCTAGAACCATATATATTCTCCTTTTACGGAAAGTACCATCCAGAACCATTGTGAATGAGATGAGCTTTGGTTCAAAAGGAGCTGTTTTGCGCTATTGTTCCTTGAGAGAGGTGTAACGTCCTAAAAACAGGATTGCCGCTTTTATTTACCTCGAAACCTCTAAGGAGTTTTAGAGAGCATTGTTTATGTCAGCAAAGGAATTGTTTAAAGGGATTTTTTATGCCGCAAAAGTAGATCAGTCAAATCGCTTTTTTTAATTTTCCAACATACCTGTGCTATTAGAAATAGTCTTGGAAAAAACTGATCATGTTCCAAAACCATGATGAAAGTGATCGATACAGCAACGCTTATCTTGTCGGAGAAGGCTGTGAGAGCTTCACAGTTTTATCATAATGTGGATGTGTCTCGTTTAATTCTCGATACAATCACAGAACTGGAGAGAAGAAAGCTGGAAGAGAACAGCAGATTGTACTATCCGGCTAGAGAGGAGCAAACTGTGCCTGATGTTTATATATTGCCAAAAAATGGAAGCGTCTTTAAAGTTCCATACGTAAATATAGGGTAAAGTATTGGAAAATCTTCAGGAGGATGTGATACCGATCAACTGAAAATCATCCAGGTGAAAAAATCGGGTCGTTGGCAGATCATCACCGCATATCCTTGCTCTTCAAGCAGAAACCTTTTTCTAAAAAACGGCTCCTTTAGGAGCCAACAATTCTTGAAAAGTCAATAATCAATGGGTTTCAAGCAAACTTATGGCTTTACTAATATTGGTTCGTTGTTTTTTATCCCTTGATCTTGACGGATAATTGGACAATACCATTAAAGATTTTTTCTTATCCTTACAGGATAATGTCTGTGGCAAGTAAAAAAAAACATTAAAAGCATGTTGAGTAGTAATCCTTTCTAGTAGTTCCACCAATGAAATATAGTGGTATAATCTAAAACCATATATATTCTCCTTTTACGGAGAGTACCATCCAGAACCATTGTTCCTTGAGAGAGGTGTAACGTCCTAAAAGCACGATTGACGCTTTTATTTACCTGGAAACCTCTAAGGAGTTGTAGAGAGCATTTTTTATGTCGGCAAAGGGTTTCTTTAAAGGGATTTTTTATGCCGCAAAAGTAGATCAGTTAAATCGCTTTTTTTAATTTTCCAACGTACCTGATATATCATGTGCTAACATAAATAGCCATAAAAAAACTGATCATCATGTTTCAAAACCATGGATGAAACTGATCGATACAGCAACGCTTATCTTGTCGGAGAAGGCTGTGAGAGCTCCACAGTTTTATGATAATGTGGATGTGTCTCGTTTAATTCTCGATAGAATCACAGAACTGGAGAGAAGAAAGCTGGAAGAGAACAGCAGATTGTACTTATGCACCTAGAGAGGAGCAAAGTGTGCCTTATGTTTATATATTGCCCAAAAATGGTAGCGTCTTTAAAGTTCCATACGTAAATATAGGGTACAGTATTGGAAAATCTTCAGGAGGATGTGATACCGATCAACTGGAAATCATCCTGGTGAAAACATCTGGTCGTTGGCACATCATCACCGCATATCCTTGCTCTTGAAGCAGCAACCTTTTTCTAAAAAACGGCTCCTTTAAGAGCCAAGAATTCTTGAAAAGTCAATAATCAATGGGTTTCAAGCAAACTTATGGCTTTACTAATATTGGTTCGTTGTTTTCTATCTCTTAATCTTGACGGATAATTGGACAATACCATTAAAGATGTTTTCTTATCCTTACAGGATAATGTCTGTGGGAAGTAAAAAAAAAATTAAAAGCATGTTGAGTAGTAATCCTTTCTAGTAGTTCCACCAATGAAATATAGTGGTATAATCTAAAACCATATATATTCTCCTTTTACAGAAAGTACCATCCAGAACCATTGTGAATGAGATGACCTTTGGTTGTAAAGGAGCTGTTTTGCGCTATTGTTCCTTGAGAGAGGTATAACGTTCTAAAAGCAGGACTGACGCTTTTATTTACCTCAAAACCTCTAAGGAGTTGTAGAGAGCATTTTTTATGTCGGCAAAGGGTTCGTTTAAAGGGATTTTTTATGCCGCAAAAGTAGATCAGTTAAATCGCTTTTTTTAATTTTCCAACGTACCTGATATATCATGTGCTATTATAAATAGCCTTGAAAAAAACTGATCATCATGTTCCAAAACCATGATGAAACTGATCGATACAGCAACGCTTATCTTGTCGGAGAAGGCTGTGAGAGCTTCACAGTTTTATGATAATGTGGATGTGTCTCGTTTAATTCTCGATACAATCACAGAACTGGAGAGAAGAAAGCTGGAAGAGAACAGCAGATTGTACTATCCGGCTAGAGAGGAGCAAACTGTGCCTTATATTTATACATTGCCCAAAAATGGTAGCGTCTTTAAAGTTCGATACGTAAATATAGGGTACAGTATTGGAAAATCTTCAGGAGGATGTGATACCGATCAACTGGAAATCATCCTGGTGAAAACATCTGGTCGTTGGCACATCATCACCGCATATCCTTGCTCTTGAAGCAGAAACCTTTTTCTAAAAAACGGCTCCTTTAGGAGCCAACATTTCTTGAAAAGTCAATAATCAATGGGTTTCAAGCAAACTTATGGCTTTACTAATATTGGTTCGTTGTTTTCTATCTCTTAATCTTGACGGATAATTGGACAATACCATTAAAGATTTTTTCTTCTCCTTACAGGATAATGTCTGTGGGAAGTAAAAAAAAACATTAAAAGCATGTTGAGTAGTAATCCTTTCTAGTAGTTCCACCAATGAAATATAGTGGTATAATCAAAAACCATATATATTCTCCTTTTACGGAGAGTCATCCAAAACCATTGTTCCTTAAGAGAGGTGTAACGTCCTAAAAGCACGATTGACGCTTTTGTTTACCTCGAAACCTCTAAGGAGTTGTAGAGAGTATTTTTTATGTCGCCAAAGGGTTTGTTTAAAGGGATTTTTTATGCCGCAAAAGTAGATCAGTTAAATCGCTTTTTTTAATTTTCCAACCTACCTGATATATCATGTGCTAATATAAATAGCCTTGAAAAAAACTGATCATCATGTTCCAAAACCATGGGTGAAACTGATCGATACAGCAACGCTTATCTTGTCGGAGAAGGCTGTGAGAGCTTCACAGTTTTATGATAATGTGGATGTGTCTCGTTTAATTCTCGATACAATCACAGAACTGGAGAGAAGAAAGCTGGAAGAGAACAGCAGATTGTACTATCCGGCTAGAGAGGAGCAAACTGTGCCTTATATTTATACATTGCCCAAAAATGGTAGCGTCTTTAAAGTTCGATACGTAAATATAGGGTACAGTATTGGAAAATCTTCAGGAGGATGTGATACCGATCAACTGGAAATCATCCTAGTGAAAACATCTGGTCGTTGGCACATCATCACCGCATATCCTTGCTCTTGAAGCAGAAACCTTTTTCTAAAAAACGGCTCCTTTAGGAGCCAACATTTCTTGAAAAGTCAATAATCAATGGGTTTCAAGCAAACTTATGGCTTTACTAATATTGGTTCGTTGTTTTCTATCTCTTAATCTTGACGGATAATTGGACAATACCATTAAAGATTTTTTCTTATCCTTACAGGATAATGTCTGTGGGAAGTAAAAAAAAACATGAAAAGCATGTTGAGTAGTAATCCTTCTAGTAATTTCACCAATGAAATATAGTGGTATAATCTAGAACCATATATATTCTCCTTTTACGGAAAGTACCATCCAGAACCATTGTGAATGAGATGAGCTTTGGTTCAAAAGGAGCTGTTTTGCGCTATTGTTCCTTGAGAGAGGTGTAACGTCCTAAAAACAGGATTGCCGCTTTTATTTACCTCGAAACCTCTAAGGAGTTTTAGAGAGCATTGTTTATGTCAGCAAAGGAATTGTTTAAAGGGATTTTTTATGCCGCAAAAGTAGATCAGTCAAATCGCTTTTTTTAATTTTCCAACATACCTGTGCTATTAGAAATAGTCTTGGAAAAAACTGATCATGTTCCAAAACCATGATGAAAGTGATCGATACAGCAACGCTTATCTTGTCGGAGAAGGCTGTGAGAGCTTCACAGTTTTATCATAATGTGGATGTGTCTCGTTTAATTCTCGATACAATCACAGAACTGGAGAGAAGAAAGCTGGAAGAGAACAGCAGATTGTACTATCCGGCTAGAGAGGAGCAAACTGTGCCTGATGTTTATATATTGCCAAAAAATGGAAGCGTCTTTAAAGTTCCATACGTAAATATAGGGTAAAGTATTGGAAAATCTTCAGGAGGATGTGATACCGATCAACTGAAAATCATCCAGGTGAAAAAATCGGGTCGTTGGCAGATCATCACCGCATATCCTTGCTCTTCAAGCAGAAACCTTTTTCTAAAAAACGGCTCCTTTAGGAGCCAACAATTCTTGAAAAGTCAATAATCAATGGGTTTCAAGCAAACTTATGGCTTTACTAATATTGGTTCGTTGTTTTTTATCCCTTGATCTTGACGGATAATTGGACAATACCATTAAAGATTTTTTCTTATCCTTACAGGATAATGTCTGTGGCAAGTAAAAAAAAACATTAAAAGCATGTTGAGTAGTAATCCTTTCTAGTAGTTCCACCAATGAAATATAGTGGTATAATCTAAAACCATATATATTCTCCTTTTACGGAGAGTACCATCCAGAACCATTGTTCCTTGAGAGAGGTGTAACGTCCTAAAAGCACGATTGACGCTTTTATTTACCTGGAAACCTCTAAGGAGTTGTAGAGAGCATTTTTTATGTCGGCAAAGGGTTTCTTTAAAGGGATTTTTTATGCCGCAAAAGTAGATCAGTTAAATCGCTTTTTTTAATTTTCCAACGTACCTGATATATCATGTGCTATTATAAATAGCCTTGAAAAAAACTGATCATCATGTTCCAAAACCATGATGAAACTGATCGATACAGCAACGCTTATCTTGTCGGAGAAGGCTGTGAGAGCTCCACAGTTTTATGATAATGTGTATGTGTCTCGTTTAATTCTCGATACAATCACAGAACTGGAGAGAAGAAAGCTGGAAGAGAACAGCAGATTGTACTATCCACCTAGAGAGGAGAAAAGTGTGCCTTATGTTTATATATTGCCCAAAAATGGTAGCGTCTTCAAAGTTCCATACGTAAATATAGGGTACAGTATTGGAAAATCTTCAGGAGGATGTGATACCGATCAACTGGAAATCATCCTGGTGAAAACATCTGGTCGTTGGCACATCATCACCGCATATCCTTGCTCTTGAAGCAGAAACCTTTTTCTAAAAAACGGCTCCTTTAGCAGCCAACATTTCTTGAAAAGTCAATAATCAATGGGTTTCAAGCAAACTTATGGCTTTACTAATATTGGTTCGTTGTCTTCTATCTCTTAATCTTGACGGATAATTGGACAATACCATTAAAGATTTTTTCTTATCCTTACAGGATAATGTCTGTGGGAAGTAAAAAAAAACATTAAAAGCATGTTGAGTAGTAATCCTTTCTAGTAGTTCCACCAATGAAATATAGTGGTATAATCTAAAACCATATATATTCTCCTTTTACGGAGAGTACCATCCAGAACCATTGTGAATGAGATGACCTTTGGTTGTAAAGGAGCTGTTTTGCGCTATTGTTCCTTGAGAGAGGTGTAACGTCCTAAAAGCACGATTGACGCTTTTGTTTACCTCGAAACCTGTAAGGAGTTGTAGAGAGCATTTTTTATGTCGCCAAAGGGTTTGTTTAAAGGGATTTTTTATGCCGCAAAAGTAGATCAGTTAAATCGCTTTTTTTAATTTTCCAACATACCTGATATATCATGTGCTATTATAAATAGCCTTTGAAAAAACTGATCATCATGTTCCAAAACCATGATGAAACTGATCGATACAGCAACGCTTATCTTGTCGGAGAAGGCTGTGAGAGCTTCACAGTTTTATGATAATGTGGATGTGTCTCGTTTAATTCTCGATACAATCACAGAACTGGAGAGAAGAAAGCTGGAAGAGAACAGCAGATTGTACTATCCGGCTAGAGAGGAGCAAACTGTGCCTTATATTTATACATTGCCCAAATATGGTAGCGTCTTTAAAGTTCGATACGTAAATATAGGGTACAGTATTGGAAAATCTTCAGGAGGATGTGATACCGATCAACTGGAAATCATCCTGGAGAAAACATCTGGTCGTTGGCACATCATCACCGCATATCCTTGCTCTTGAAGCAGAAACCTTTTTCTAAAAAACGGCTCCTTTAGCAGCCAACATTTCTTGAAAAGTCAATAATCAATGGGTTTCAAGCAAACTTATGGCTTTACTAATATTGGTTCGTTGTTTTCTATCTCTTAATCTTGACGGATAATTGGACAATACCATTAAAGATTTTTTCTTATCCTTACAGGATAATGTCTGTGGGAAGTAAAAAAAAACATTAAAAGCATGTTGAGTAGTAATCCTTTCTAGTAATTCCACCAATGAAATATAGTGGTATAATCAAAAACCATATATATTCTCCTTTTACGGAGAGTACCATCCAAAACCATTGTTCCTTAAGAGAGGTGTAACGTCCTAAAAGCACGATTGACGCTTTTGTTTACCTCGAAACCTCTAAGGAGTTGTAGAGAGTATTTTTTATGTCGCCAAAGGGTTTGTTTAAAGGGATTTTTTATGCCGCAAAAGTAGATCAGTTAAATCGCTTTTTTTAATTTTCCAACGTACCTGATATATCATGTGCTAATATAAATAGCCTTGAAAAAAACTGATCATCATGTTCCAAAACCATGGGTGAAACTGATCGATACAGCAACGCTTATCTTGTCGGAGAAGGCTGTGAGAGCTTCACAGTTTTATGATAATGTGGATGTGTCTCGTTTAATTCTCGATACAATCACAGAACTGGAGAGAAGAAAGCTGGAAGAGAACAGCAGATTGTACTATCCGGCTAGAGAGGAGCAAACTATGCCTTATATTTATACATTGCCCAAATATGGTAGCGTCTTTAAAGTTCGATACGTAAATATAGGGTACAGTATTGGAAAATCTTCAGGAGGATGTGATACCGATCAACTGGAAATCATCCTGGTGAAAACATCTGGTCGTTGGCACATCATCACCGCATATCCTTGCTCTTGAAGCAGAAACCTTTTTCTAAAAAACGGCTCCTTTAGCAGCCAACATTTCTTGAAAAGTCAATAATCAATGGGTTTCAAGCAAACTTATGGCTTTACTAATATTGGTTCGTTGTTTTCTATCTCTTAATCTTGACGGATAATTGGACAATACCATTAAAGATTTTTTCTTATCCTTACAGGATAATGTCTGTGGGAAGTAAAAAAAAACATTAAAAGCATGTTGAGTAGTAATCCTTTCCAGTAATTCCACCAATGAAATATAGTGGTATAATCAAAAACCATATATATTCTCCTTTTACGGAGAGTACCATCCAAAACCATTGTTCCTTAAGAGAGGTGTAACGTCCTAAAAGCACGATTGACGCTTTTGTTTACCTCGAAACCTCTAAGGAGTTGTAGAGAGTATTTTTTATGTCGCCAAAGGGTTTGTTTAAAGGGATTTTTTATGCCGCAAAAGTAGATCAGTTAAATCGCTTTTTTTAATTTTCCAACGTACCTGATATATCATGTGCTAATATAAATAGCCTTGAAAAAAACTGATCATCATGTTCCAAAACCATGGGTGAAACTGATCGATACAGCAACGCTTATCTTGTCGGAGAAGGCTGTGAGAGCTTCACAGTTTTATGATAATGTGGATGTGTCTCGTTTAATTCTCGATACAATCACAGAACTGGAGAGAACAAAGCTGGAAGAGAACAGCAGATTGTACTATCCGGCTAGAGAGGAGCAAACTGTGCCTTATATTTATACATTGCCCAAAAATGGTAGCGTCTTTAAAGTTCGATACGTAAATATAGGGTACAGTATTGGAAAATCTTCAGGAGGATGTGATACCGATCAACTGGAAATCATCCTAGTGAAAACATCTGGTCGTTGGCACATCATCACCGCATATCCTTGCTCTTGAAGCAGAAACCTTTTTCTAAAAAACGGCTCCTTTAGGAGCCAACATTTCTTGAAAAGTCAATAATCAATGGGTTTCAAGCAAACTTATGGCTTTACTAATATTGGTTCGTTGTTTTCTATCTCTTAATCTTGACGGATAATTGGACAATACCATTAAAGATTTTTTCTTATCCTTACAGGATAATGTCTGTGGGAAGTAAAAAAAAACATTAAAAGCATGTTGAGTAGTAATCCTTTCTAGTAGTTCCACCAATGAAATATAGTGGTATAATCTAAAACCATATATATTCTCCTTTTACGGAGAGTACCATCCAGAACCATTGTGAATGAGATGACCTTTGGTTGTAAAGGAGCTGTTTTGCGCTATTGTTCCTTGAGAGAGGTGTAACGTCCTAAAAGCACGATTGACGCTTTTGTTTACCTCGAAACCTGTAAGGAGTTGTAGAGAGCATTTTTTATGTCGCCAAAGGGTTTGTTTAAAGGGATTTTTTATGCCGCAAAAGTAGATCAGTTAAATCGCTTTTTTTAATTTTCCAACATACCTGATATATCATGTGCTATTATAAATAGCCTTGGAAAAAACTGATCATCATGTTCCAAAACCATGATGAAACTGATCGATACAGCAACGCTTATCTTGTCGGAGAAGGCTGTGAGAGCTTCACAGTTTTATGATAATGTGGATGTGTCTCGTTTAATTCTCGATACAATCACAGAACTGGAGAGAAGAAAGCTGGAAGAGAACAGCAGATTGTACTATCCGGCTAGAGAGGAGCAAACTGTGCCTTATATTTATACATTGCACAAAAATGGTAGCGTCTTTAAAGTTCGATACGTAAATATAGGGTACAGTATTGGAAAATCTTCAGGAGGATGTGATACCGATCAACTGGAAATCATCCTAGCGAAAACATCTGGTCGTTGGCACATCATCACCGCATATCCTTGCTCTTGAAGCAGAAACCTTTTTCTAAAAAACGGCTCCTTTAGGAGCCAACATTTCTTGAAAAGTCAATAATCAATGGGTTTCAAGCAAACTTATGGCTTTACTAATATTGGTTCGTTGTTTTCTATCTCTTAATCTTGACGGATAATTGGACAATACCATTAAAGATTTTTTCTTATCCTTACAGGATAATGTCTGTGGGAAGTAAAAAAAAACATTAAAAGCATGTTGAGTAGTAATCCTTTCTAGTAATTCCACCAATGAAATATAGTGGTATAATCAAAAACCATATATATTCTCCTTTTACGGAGAGTACCATCCAAAACCATTGTTCCTTAAGAGAGGTGTAACGTCCTAAAAGCACGATTGACGCTTTTGTTTACCTCGAAACCTCTAAGGAGTTGTAGAGAGTATTTTTTATATCGCCAAAGGGTTTGTTTAAAGGGATTTTTTATGCCGCAAAAGTAGATCAGTTAAATCGCTTTTTTTAATTTTCCAACGTACCTGATATATCATGTGCTAATATAAATAGCCTTGAAAAAAACTGATCATCATGTTCCAAAACCATGGGTGAAACTGATCGATACAGCAACGCTTATCTTGTCGGAGAAGGCTGTGAGAGCTTCACAGTTTTATGATAATGTGGATGTGTCTCGTTTAATTCTCGATACAATCACAGAACTGGAGAGAACAAAGCTGGAAGAGAACAGCAGATTGTACTATCCGGCTAGAGAGGAGCAAACTGTGCCTTATATTTATACATTGCCCAAAAATGGTAGCGTCTTTAAAGTTCGATACGTAAATATAGGGTACAGTATTGGAAAATCTTCAGGAGGATGTGATACCGATCAACTGGAAATCATCCTAGTGAAAACATCTGGTCGTTGGCACATCATCACCGCATATCCTTGCTCTTGAAGCAGAAACCTTTTTCTAAAAAACGGCTCCTTTAGGAGCCAACATTTCTTGAAAAGTCAATAATCAATGGGTTTCAAGCAAACTTATGGCTTTACTAATATTGGTTCGTTGTTTTCTATCTCTTAATCTTGACGGATAATTGGACAATACCATGAAAGATTTTTTCTTATCCTTACAGGATAATGTCTGTGGGAAGTAAAAAAAAACATTAAAAGCATGTTGAGTAGTAATCCTTTCTAGTAGTTCCACCAATGAAATATAGTGGTATAATCTAAAACCATATATATTCTCCTTTTACGGAGAGTACCATCCAGAACCATTGTGAATGAGATGACCTTTGGTTGTAAAGGAGCTGTTTTGCGCTATTGTTCCTTGAGAGAGGTGTAACGTCCTAAAAGCACGATTGACGCTTTTGTTTACCTCGAAACCTGTAAGGAGTTGTAGAGAGCATTTTTTATGTCGCCAAAGGGTTTGTTTAAAGGGATTTTTTATGCCGCAAAAGTAGATCAGTTAAATCGCTTTTTTTAATTTTCCAACATACCTGATATATCATGTGCTATTATAAATAGCCTTGGAAAAAACTGATCATCATGTTCCAAAACCATGATGAAACTGATCGATACAGCAACGCTTATCTTGTCGGAGAAGGCTGTGAGAGCTTCACAGTTTTATGATAATGTGGATGTGTCTCGTTTAATTCTCGATACAATCACAGAACTGGAGAGAAGAAAGCTGGAAGAGAACAGCAGATTGTACTATCCGGCTAGAGAGGAGCAAACTGTGCCTTATATTTATACATTGCCCAAAAATGGTAGCGTCTTTAAAGTTCCATACGTAAATATAGGGTACAGTATTGGAAAATCTTCAGGAGGATGTGATACCGATCAACTGGAAATCATCCTAGCGAAAACATCTGGTCGTTGGCACATCATCACCGCATATCCTTGCTCTTGAAGCAGAAACCTTTTTCTAAAAAACGGCTCCTTTAGGAGCCAACATTTCTTGAAAAGTCAATAATCAATGGGTTTCAAGCAAACTTATGGCTTTACTAATATTGGTTCGTTGTTTTCTATCTCTTAATCTTGACGGATAATTGGACAATACCATTAAAGATTTTTTCTTATCCTTACAGGATAATGTCTGTGGGAAGTAAAAAAAAACATGAAAAGCATGTTGAGTAGTAATCCTTCTAGTAATTTCACCAATGAAATATAGTGGTATAATCTAGAACCATATATATTCTCCTTTTACGGAAAGTACCATCCAGAACCATTGTGAATGAGATGAGCTTTGGTTCAAAAGGAGCTGTTTTGCGCTATTGTTCCTTGAGAGAGGTGTAACGTCCTAAAAACAGGATTGCCGCTTTTATTTACCTCGAAACCTCTAAGGAGTTTTAGAGAGCATTGTTTATGTCAGCAAAGGAATTGTTTAAAGGGATTTTTTATGCCGCAAAAGTAGATCAGTCAAATCGCTTTTTTTAATTTTCCAACATACCTGTGCTATTAGAAATAGTCTTGGAAAAAACTGATCATGTTCCAAAACCATGATGAAAGTGATCGATACAGCAACGCTTATCTTGTCGGAGAAGGCTGTGAGAGCTTCACAGTTTTATCATAATGTGGATGTGTCTCGTTTAATTCTCGATACAATCACAGAACTGGAGAGAAGAAAGCTGGAAGAGAACAGCAGATTGTACTATCCGGCTAGAGAGGAGCAAACTGTGCCTGATGTTTATATATTGCCAAAAAATGGAAGCGTCTTTAAAGTTCCATACGTAAATATAGGGTAAAGTATTGGAAAATCTTCAGGAGGATGTGATACCGATCAACTGAAAATCATCCAGGTGAAAAAATCGGGTCGTTGGCACATCATCACCGCATATCCTTGCTCTTCAAGCAGAAACCTTTTTCTAAAAAACGGCTCCTTTAGGAGCCAACAATTCTTGAAAAGTCAATAATCAATGGGTTTCAAGCAAACTTATGGCTTTACTAATATTGGTTCGTTGTTTTTATCCCTTGATCTTGACGGATAATTGGACAATACCATTAAAGATTTTTTCTTATCCTTACAGGATAATGTCTGTGGCAAGTAAAAAAAAACATTAAAAGCATGTTGAGTAGTAATCCTTTCTAGTAGTTCCACCAATGAAATATAGTGGTATAATCTAAAACCATATATATTCTCCTTTTACGGAGAGTACCATCCAGAACCATTGTTCCTTGAGAGAGGTGTAACGTCCTAAAAGCACGATTGACGCTTTTATTTACCTGGAAACCTCTAAGGAGTTGTAGAGAGCATTTTTTATGTCGGCAAAGGGTTTCTTTAAAGGGATTTTTTATGCCGCAAAAGTAGATCAGTTAAATCGCTTTTTTTAATTTTCCAACGTACCTGATATATCATGTGCTATTATAAATAGCCTTGAAAAAAACTGATCATCATGTTCCAAAACCATGATGAAACTGATCGATACAGCAACGCTTATCTTGTCGGAGAAGGCTGTGAGAGCTCCACAGTTTTATGATAATGTGTATGTGTCTCATTTAATTCTCGATACAATCACAGAACTTGAGAGAAGAAAGCTGGAAGAGAACAGCAGATTGTACTATCCACCTAGAGAGGAGAAAAGTGTGCCTTATGTTTATATATTGCCCAAAAATGGTAGCGTCTTCAAAGTTCCATACGTAAATATAGGGTACAGTATTGGAAAATCTTCAGGAGGATGTGATACCGATCAACTGGAAATCATCCTGGTGAAAACATCTGGTCGTTGGCACATCATCACCGCATATCCTTGCTCTTTAAGCAGAAACCTTTTTCTAAAAAACGGCTCCTTTAGCAGCCAACATTTCTTGAAAAGTCAATAATCAATGGGTTTCAAGCAAACTTATGGCTTTACTAATATTGGTTCGTTGTCTTCTATCTCTTAATCTTGACGGATAATTGGACAATACCATTAAAGATTTTTTCTTATCCTTACAGGATAATGTCTGTGGGAAGTAAAAAAAAACATTAAAAGCATGTTGAGTAGTAATCCTTTCTAGTAGTTCCACCAATGAAATATAGTGGTATAATCTAAAACCATATATATTCTCCTTTTACGGAGAGTACCATCCAGAACCATTGTGAATGAGATGACCTTTGGTTGTAAAGGAGCTGTTTTGCGCTATTGTTCCTTGAGAGAGGTGTAACGTCCTAAAAGCACGATTGACGCTTTTGTTTACCTCGAAACCTGTAAGGAGTTGTAGAGAGCATTTTTTATGTCGCCAAAGGGTTTGTTTAAAGGGATTTTTTATGCCGCAAAAGTAGATCAGTTAAATCGCTTTTTTTAATTTTCCAACATACCTGATATATCATGTGCTATTATAAATAGCCTTGGAAAAAACTGATCATCATGTTCCAAAACCATGATGAAACTGATCGATACAGCAACGCTTATCTTGTCGGAGAAGGCTGTGAGAGCTTCACAGTTTTATGATAATGTGGATGTGTCTCGTTTAATTCTCGATACAATCACAGAACTGGAGAGAAGAAAGCTGGAAGAGAACAGCAGATTGTACTATCCGGCTAGAGAGGAGCAAACTGTGCCTTATATTTATACATTGCCCAAAAATGGTAGCGTCTTTAAAGTTCGATACGTAAATATAGGGTACAGTATTGGAAAATCTTCAGGAGGATGTGATACCGATCAACTGGAAATCATCCTAGCGAAAACATCTGGTCGTTGGCACATCATCACCGCATATCCTTGCTCTTGAAGCAGAAACCTTTTTCTAAAAAACGGCTCCTTTAGGAGCCAACATTTCTTGAAAAGTCAATAATCAATGGGTTTCAAGCAAACTTATGGCTTTACTAATATTGGTTCGTTGTTTTCTATCTCTTAATCTTGACGGATAATTGGACAATACCATTAAAGATTTTTTCTTATCCTTACAGGATAATGTCTGTGGGAAGTAAAAAAAAACATGAAAAGCATGTTGAGTAGTAATCCTTCTAGTAATTTCACCAATGAAATATAGTGGTATAATCTAGAACCATATATATTCTCCTTTTACGGAAAGTACCATCCAGAACCATTGTGAATGAGATGAGCTTTGGTTCAAAAGGAGCTGTTTTGCGCTATTGTTCCTTGAGAGAGGTGTAACGTCCTAAAAACAGGATTGCCGCTTTTATTTACCTCGAAACCTCTAAGGAGTTTTAGAGAGCATTGTTTATGTCAGCAAAGGAATTGTTTAAAGGGATTTTTTATGCCGCAAAAGTAGATCAGTCAAATCGCTTTTTTTAATTTTCCAACATACCTGTGCTATTAGAAATAGTCTTGGAAAAAACTGATCATGTTCCAAAACCATGATGAAAGTGATCGATACAGCAACGCTTATCTTGTCGGAGAAGGCTGTGAGAGCTTCACAGTTTTATCATAATGTGGATGTGTCTCGTTTAATTCTCGATACAATCACAGAACTGGAGAGAAGAAAGCTGGAAGAGAACAGCAGATTGTACTATCCGGCTAGAGAGGAGCAAACTGTGCCTGATGTTTATATATTGCCAAAAAATGGAAGCGTCTTTAAAGTTCCATACGTAAATATAGGGTAAAGTATTGGAAAATCTTCAGGAGGATGTGATACCGATCAACTGAAAATCATCCAGGTGAAAAAATCGGGTCGTTGGCAGATCATCACCGCATATCCTTGCTCTTCAAGCAGAAACCTTTTTCTAAAAAACGGCTCCTTTAGGAGCCAACAATTCTTGAAAAGTCAATAATCAATGGGTTTCAAGCAAACTTATGGCTTTACTAATATTGGTTCGTTGTTTTTTATCCCTTGATCTTGACGGATAATTGGACAATACCATTAAAGATTTTTTCTTATCCTTACAGGATAATGTCTGTGGCAAGTAAAAAAAAACATTAAAAGCATGTTGAGTAGTAATCCTTTCTAGTAGTTCCACCAATGAAATATAGTGGTATAATCTAAAACCATATATATTCTCCTTTTACGGAGAGTACCATCCAGAACCATTGTTCCTTGAGAGAGGTGTAACGTCCTAAAAGCACGATTGACGCTTTTATTTACCTGGAAACCTCTAAGGAGTTGTAGAGAGCATTTTTTATGTCGGCAAAGGGTTTCTTTAAAGGGATTTTTTATGCCGCAAAAGTAGATCAGTTAAATCGCTTTTTTTAATTTTCCAACGTACCTGATATATCATGTGCTATTATAAATAGCCTTGAAAAAAACTGATCATCATGTTCCAAAACCATGATGAAACTGATCGATACAGCAACGCTTATCTTGTCGGAGAAGGCTGTGAGAGCTCCACAGTTTTATGATAATGTGTATGTGTCTCATTTAATTCTCGATACAATCACAGAACTTGAGAGAAGAAAGCTGGAAGAGAACAGCAGATTGTACTATCCACCTAGAGAGGAGAAAAGTGTGCCTTATGTTTATATATTGCCCAAAAATGGTAGCGTCTTCAAAGTTCCATACGTAAATATAGGGTACAGTATTGGAAAATCTTCAGGAGGATGTGATACCGATCAACTGGAAATCATCCTGGTGAAAACATCTGGTCGTTGGCACATCATCACCGCATATCCTTGCTCTTTAAGCAGAAACCTTTTTCTAAAAAACGCCATTTTAGCAGCCAACATTTCTTGAAAAGTCAATAATCAATGGGTTTCAAGCAAACTTATGGCTTTACTAATATTGGTTCGTTGTCTTCTATCTCTTAATCTTGACGGATAATTGGACAATACCATTAAAGATTTTTTCTTATCCTTACAGGATAATGTCTGTGGGAAGTAAAAAAAAACATTAAAAGCATGTTGAGTAGTAATCCTTTCTAGTAGTTCCACCAATGAAATATAGTGGTATAATCTAAAACCATATATATTCTCCTTTTACGGAGAGTACCATCCAGAACCATTGTGAATGAGATGACCTTTGGTTGTAAAGGAGCTGTTTTGCGCTATTGTTCCTTGAGAGAGGTGTAACGTCCTAAAAGCACGATTGACGCTTTTGTTTACCTCGAAACCTGTAAGGAGTTGTAGAGAGCATTTTTTATGTCGCCAAAGGGTTTGTTTAAAGGGATTTTTTATGCCGCAAAAGTAGATCAGTTAAATCGCTTTTTTTAATTTTCCAACATACCTGATATATCATGTGCTATTATAAATAGCCTTGGAAAAAACTGATCATCATGTTCCAAAACCATGATGAAACTGATCGATACAGCAACGCTTATCTTGTCGGAGAAGGCTGTGAGAGCTTCACAGTTTTATGATAATGTGGATGTGTCTCGTTTAATTCTCGATACAATCACAGAACTGGAGAGAAGAAAGCTGGAAGAGAACAGCAGATTGTACTATCCGGCTAGAGAGGAGCAAACTATGCCTTATATTTATACATTGCCCAAATATGGTAGCGTCTTTAAAGTTCGATACGTAAATATAGGGTACAGTATTGGAAAATCTTCAGGAGGATGTGATACCGATCAACTGGAAATCATCCAGGTGAAAACATCTGGTCGTTGGCACATCATCACCGCATATCCTTGCTCTTGAAGCAGAAACCTTTTTCTAAAAAACGGCTCCTTTAGCAGCCAACATTTCTTGAAAAGTCAATAATCAATGGGTTTCAAGCAAACTTATGGCTTTACTAATATTGGTTCGTTGTTTTCTATCTCTTAATCTTGACGGATAATTGGACAATACCATTAAAGATTTTTTCTTATCCTTACAGGATAATGTCTGTGGGAAGTAAAAAAAAACATTAAAAGCATGTTGAGTAGTAATCCTTTCTAGTAATTCCACCAATGAAATATAGTGGTATAATCAAAAACCATATATATTCTCCTTTTACGGAGAGTACCATCCAAAACCATTGTTCCTTAAGAGAGGTGTAACGTCCTAAAAGCACGATTGACGCTTTTGTTTACCTCGAAACCTCTAAGGAGTTGTAGAGAGTATTTTTTATGTCGCCAAAGGGTTTGTTTAAAGGGATTTTTTATGCCGCAAAAGTAGATCAGTTAAATCGCTTTTTTTAATTTTCCAACGTACCTGATATATCATGTGCTAATATAAATAGCCTTGAAAAAAACTGATCATCATGTTCCAAAACCATGATGAAACTGATCGATACAGCAACGCTTATCTTGTCGGAGAAGGCTGTGAGAGCTTCACAGTTTTATGATAATGTGGATGTGTCTCGTTTAATTCTCGATACAATCACAGAACTGGAGAGAAGAAAGCTGGAAGAGAACAGCAGATTGTACTATCCGGCTAGAGAGGAGCAAACTGTGCCTTATATTTATACATTGCCCAAAAATGGTAGCGTCTTTAAAGTTCGATACGTAAATATAGGGTACAGTATTGGAAAATCTTCAGGAGGATGTGATACCGATCAACTGGAAATCATCCTAGCGAAAACATCTGGTCGTTGGCACATCATCACCGCATATCCTTGCTCTTGAAGCAGAAACCTTTTTCTAAAAAACGGCTCCTTTAGGAGCCAACATTTCTTGAAAAGTCAATAATCAATGGGTTTCAAGCAAACTTATGGCTTTACTAATATTGGTTCGTTGTTTTCTATCTCTTAATCTTGACGGATAATTGGACAATACCATTAAAGATTTTTTCTTATCCTTACAGGATAATGTCTGTGGGAAGTAAAAAAAAACATGAAAAGCATGTTGAGTAGTAATCCTTCTAGTAATTTCACCAATGAAATATAGTGGTATAATCTAGAACCATATATATTCTCCTTTTACGGAAAGTACCATCCAGAACCATTGTGAATGAGATGAGCTTTGGTTGTAAGGAGCTGTTTTGCGCTATTGTTCCTTGAGAGAGGTGTAACGTCCTAAAAGCAGGATTGCCGCTTTTATTTACCTCGAAACCTCTAAGGAGTTTTAGAGAGCATTGTTTATGTCGCCAAAGGGTTTGTTTAAAGGGATTTTTTATGCCGCAAAAGTAGATCAGTTAAATCGCTTTTTTTAATTTTCCAACACTGATATATCATGTGCTATTATAAATAGCCTTGGAAAAAAACTGATCATCATGTTCCAAAACCATGATGAAAGTGATCGATACAGCAACGCTTATCTTGTCGGAGAAGGCTGTGAGAGCTTCACAGTTTTATCATAATGTGGATGTGTCTCGTTTAATTCTCGATACAATCACAGAACTGGAGAGAAGAAAGCTGGAAGAGAACAGCAGATTGTACTATCCGGCTAGAGAGGAGCAAACTGTGCCTTATATTTATACATTGCCCAAATATGGTAGCGTCTTTAAAGTTCGATACGTAAATATAGGGTACAGTATTGGAAAATCTTCAGGAGGATGTGATACCGATCAACTGGAAATCATCCTGGTGAAAACATCTGGTCGTTGGCACATCATCACCGCATATCCTTGCTCTTGAAGCAGAAACCTTTTTCTAAAAAACGGCTCCTTTAGCAGCCAACATTTCTTGAAAAGTCAATAATCAATGGGTTTCAAGCAAACTTATGGCTTTACTAATATTGGTTCGTTGTTTTCTATCTCTTAATCTTGACGGATAATTGGACAATACCATTAAAGATTTTTTCTTATCCTTACAGGATAATGTCTGTGGGAAGTAAAAAAAACATTAAAAGCATGTTGAGTAGTAATCCTTTCTAGTAATTCCACCAATGAAATATAGTGGTATAATCAAAAACCATATATATTCTCCTTTTACGGAGAGTACCATCCAAAACCATTGTTCCTTAAGAGAGGTGTAACGTCCTAAAAGCACGATTGACGCTTTTGTTTACCTCGAAACCTCTAAGGAGTTGTAGAGAGTATTTTTTATGTCGCCAAAGGGTTTGTTTAAAGGGATTTTTTATGCCGCAAAAGTAGATCAGTTAAATCGCTTTTTTTAATTTTCCAACGTACCTGATATATCATGTGCTAATATAAATAGCCTTGAAAAAAACTGATCATCATGTTCCAAAACCATGATGAAACTGATCGATACAGCAACGCTTATCTTGTCGGAGAAGGCTGTGAGAGCTTCACAGTTTTATGATAATGTGGATGTGTCTCGTTTAATTCTCGATACAATCACAGAACTGGAGAGAAGAAAGCTGGAAGAGAACAGCAGATTGTACTATCCGGCTAGAGAGGAGCAAACTGTGCCTTATATTTATACATTGCCCAAAAATGGTAGCGTCTTTAAAGTTCGATACGTAAATATAGGGTACAGTATTGGAAAATCTTCAGGAGGATGTGATACCGATCAACTGGAAATCATCCTAGCGAAAACATCTGGTCGTTGGCACATCATCACCGCATATCCTTGCTCTTGAAGCAGAAACCTTTTTCTAAAAAACGGCTCCTTTAGGAGCCAACATTTCTTGAAAAGTCAATAATCAATGGGTTTCAAGCAAACTTATGGCTTTACTAATATTGGTTCGTTGTTTTCTATCTCTTAATCTTGACGGATAATTGGACAATACCATTAAAGATTTTTTCTTATCCTTACAGGATAATGTCTGTGGGAAGTAAAAAAAAACATGAAAAGCATGTTGAGTAGTAATCCTTCTAGTAATTTCACCAATGAAATATAGTGGTATAATCTAGAACCATATATATTCTCCTTTTACGGAAAGTACCATCCAGAACCATTGTGAATGAGATGACTTTGGTTCAAAAGGAGCTGTTTTGCGCTATTGTTCCTTGAGAGAGGTGTAACGTCCTAAAAACAGGATTGCCGCTTTTATTTACCTCGAAACCTCTAAGGAGTTTTAGAGAGCATTTTTTATGTCAGCAAAGGGATTGTTTAAAGGGATTTTTTATGCCGCAAAAGTAGATCAGTCAAATCGCTTTTTTTAATTTTCCAACATACCTGTGTGCTATTAGAAATAGTCTTGGAAAAAACTGATCATGTTCCAAAACCATGATGAAAGTGATCGATACAGCAACGCTTATCTTGTCGGAGAAGGCTGTGAGAGCTTCACAGTTTTATCATAATGTGGATGTGTCTCGTTTAATTCTCGATACAATCACAGAACTGGAGAGAAGAAAGCTGGAAGAGAACAGCAGATTGTACTATCCGGCTAGAGAGGAGCAAACTGTGCCTGATGTTTATATATTGCCCAAAAATGGAAGCGTCTTTAAAGTTCCATACGTAAATATAGGGTAAAGTATTGGAAAATCTTCAGGAGGATGTGACACCGATCAACTGAAAATCATCCAGGTGAAAAAATCGGGTCGTTGGCACATCATCACCGCATATCCTTGCTCTTCAAGCAGAAACCTTTTTCTAAAAAACGGCTCCTTTAGGAGCCAACAATTCTTGAAAAGTCAATAATCAATGGGTTTCAAGCAAACTTATGGCTTTACTAATATTGGTTCGTTGTTTTTTATCCCTTGATCTTGACGGATAATTGGACAATACCATTAAAGATTTTTTCTTATCCTTACAGGATAATGTCTGTGGCAAGTAAAAAAAACATTAAAAGCATGTTGAGTAGTAATCCTTTCTAGTAGTTCCACCAATGAAATATAGTGGTATAATCTAAAACCATATATATTCTCCTTTTACGGAGAGTACCATCCAGAACCATTGTTCCTTGAGAGAGGTGTAACGTCCTAAAAGCACGATTGACGCTTTTATTTACCTGGAAACCTCTAAGGAGTTGTAGAGAGCATTTTTTATGTCGGCAAAGGGTTTGTTTAAAGGGATTTTTTATGCCGCAAAAGTAGATCAGTTAAATCGCTTTTTTTAATTTTCCAACGTACCTGATATATCATGTGCTATTATAAATAGCCTTGAAAAAAACTGATCATCATGTTCCAAAACCATGATGAAACTGATCGATACAGCAACGCTTATCTTGTCGGAGAAGGCTGTGAGAGCTCCACAGTTTTATGATAATGTGTATGTGTCTCATTTAATTCTCGATACAATCACAGAACTTGAGAGAAGAAAGCTGGAAGAGAACAGCAGATTGTACTATCCACCTAGAGAGGAGAAAAGTGTGCCTTATGTTTATATTGCCCAAAAATGGTAGCGTCTTCAAAGTTCCATACGTAAATATAGGGTACAGTATTGGAAAATCTTCAGGAGGATGTGATACCGATCAACTGGAAATCATCCTGGTGAAAACATCTGGTCGTTGGCACATCATCACCGCATATCCTTGCTCTTTAAGCAGAAACCTTTTTCTAAAAAACGCCTCCTTTAGCAGCCAACATTTCTTGAAAAGTCAATAATCAATGGGTTTCAAGCAAACTTATGGCTTTACTAATATTGGTTCGTTGTCTTCTATCTCTTAATCTTGACGGATAATTGGACAATACCATTAAAGATTTTTTCTTATCCTTACAGGATAATGTCTGTGGGAAGTAAAAAAAAACATTAAAAGCATGTTGAGTAGTAATCCTTTCTAGTAGTTCCACCAATGAAATATAGTGGTATAATCTAAAACCATATATATTCTCCTTTTACGGAGAGTACCATCCAGAACCATTGTGAATGAGATGACCTTTGGTTGTAAAGGAGCTGTTTTGCGCTATTGTTCCTTGAGAGAGGTGTAACGTCCTAAAAGCACGATTGACGCTTTTGTTTACCTCGAAACCTGTAAGGAGTTGTAGAGAGCATTTTTTATGTCGCCAAAGGGTTTGTTTAAAGGGATTTTTTATGCCGCAAAAGTAGATCAGTTAAATCGCTTTTTTTAATTTTCCAACATACCTGATATATCATGTGCTATTATAAATAGCCTTGGAAAAAACTGATCATCATGTTCCAAAACCATGGGTGAAACTGATCGATACAGCAACGCTTATCTTGTCGGAGAAGGCTGTGAGAGCTTCACAGTTTTATGATAATGTGGATGTGTCTCGTTTAATTCTCGATACAATCACAGAACTGGAGAGAACAAAGCTGGAAGAGAACAGCAGATTGTACTATCCGGCTAGAGAGGAGCAAACTGTGCCTTATATTTATACATTGCCCAAATATGGTAGCGTCTTTAAAGTTCGATACGTAAATATAGGGTACAGTATTGGAAAATCTTCAGGAGGATGTGATACCGATCAACTGGAAATCATCCTAGTGAAAACATCTGGTCGTTGGCACATCATCACCGCATATCCTTGCTCTTGAAGCAGAAACCTTTTTCTAAAAAACGGCTCCTTTAGGAGCCAACATTTCTTGAAAAGTCAATAATCAATGGGTTTCAAGCAAACTTATGGCTTTACTAATATTGGTTCGTTGTTTTCTATCTCTTAATCTTGACGGATAATTGGACAATACCATTAAAGATTTTTTCTTATCCTTACAGGATAATGTCTGTGGGAAGTAAAAAAAAACATTAAAAGCATGTTGAGTAGTAATCCTTTCTAGTAGTTCCACCAATGAAATATAGTGGTATAATCTAAAACCATATATATTCTCCTTTTACGGAGAGTACCATCCAGAACCATTGTGAATGAGATGACCTTTGGTTGTAAAGGAGCTGTTTTGCGCTATTGTTCCTTGAGAGAGGTGTAACGTCCTAAAAGCACGATTGACGCTTTTGTTTACCTCGAAACCTGTAAGGAGTTGTAGAGAGCATTTTTTATGTCGCCAAAGGGTTTGTTTAAAGGGATTTTTTATGCCGCAAAAGTAGATCAGTTAAATCGCTTTTTTTAATTTTCCAACATACCTGATATATCATGTGCTATTATAAATAGCCTTGGAAAAAACTGATCATCATGTTCCAAAACCATGATGAAACTGATCGATACAGCAACGCTTATCTTGTCGGAGAAGGCTGTGAGAGCTTCACAGTTTTATGATAATGTGGATGTGTCTCGTTTAATTCTCGATACAATCACAGAACTGGAGAGAAGAAAGCTGGAAGAGAACAGCAGATTGTACTATCCGGCTAGAGAGGAGCAAACTGTGCCTTATATTTATACATTGCCCAAATATGGTAGCGTCTTTAAAGTTCGATACGTAAATATAGGGTACAGTATTGGAAAATCTTCAGGAGGATGTGATACCGATCAACTGGAAATCATCCTGGTGAAAACATCTGGTCGTTGGCACATCATCACCGCATATCCTTGCTCTTGAAGCAGAAACCTTTTTCTAAAAAACGGCTCCTTTAGCAGCCAACATTTCTTGAAAAGTCAATAATCAATGGGTTTCAAGCAAACTTATGGCTTTACTAATATTGGTTCGTTGTTTTCTATCTCTTAATCTTGACGGATAATTGGACAATACCATTAAAGATTTTTTCTTATCCTTACAGGATAATGTCTGTGGGAAGTAAAAAAAAACATTAAAAGCATGTTGAGTAGTAATCCTTTCTAGTAATTCCACCAATGAAATATAGTGGTATAATCAAAAACCATATATATTCTCCTTTTACGGAGAGTACCATCCAAAACCATTGTTCCTTAAGAGAGGTGTAACGTCCTAAAAGCACGATTGACGCTTTTGTTTACCTCGAAACCTCTAAGGAGTTGTAGAGAGTATTTTTTATGTCGCCAAAGGGTTTGTTTAAAGGGATTTTTTATGCCGCAAAAGTAGATCAGTTAAATCGCTTTTTTTAATTTTCCAACGTACCTGATATATCATGTGCTAATATAAATAGCCTTGAAAAAAACTGATCATCATGTTCCAAAACCATGGGTGAAACTGATCGATACAGCAACGCTTATCTTGTCGGAGAAGGCTGTGAGAGCTTCACAGTTTTATGATAATGTGGATGTGTCTCGTTTAATTCTCGATACAATCACAGAACTGGAGAGAACAAAGCTGGAAGAGAACAGCAGATTGTACTATCCGGCTAGAGAGGAGCAAACTGTGCCTTATATTTATACATTGCCCAAAAATGGTAGCGTCTTTAAAGTTCGATACGTAAATATAGGGTACAGTATTGGAAAATCTTCAGGAGGATGTGATACCGATCAACTGGAAATCATCCTAGCGAAAACATCTGGTCGTTGGCACATCATCACCGCATATCCTTGCTCTTGAAGCAGAAACCTTTTTCTAAAAAACGGCTCCTTTAGGAGCCAACATTTCTTGAAAAGTCAATAATCAATGGGTTTCAAGCAAACTTATGGCTTTACTAATATTGGTTCGTTGTTTTCTATCTCTTAATCTTGACGGATAATTGGACAATACCATTAAAGATTTTTTCTTATCCTTACAGGATAATGTCTGTGGGAAGTAAAAAAAAACATGAAAAGCATGTTGAGTAGTAATCCTTCTAGTAATTTCACCAATGAAATATAGTGGTATAATCTAGAACCATATTTATTCTCCTTTTACGGAAAGTACCATCCAGAACCATTGTGAATGAGATGAGCTTTGGTTCAAAAGGAGCTGTTTTGCGCTATTGTTCCTTGAGAGAGGTGTAACGTCCTAAAAACAGGATTGCCGCTTTTATTTACCTCGAAACCTCTAAGGAGTTTTAGAGAGCATTGTTTATGTCAGCAAAGGAATTGTTTAAAGGGATTTTTTATGCCGCAAAAGTAGATCAGTCAAATCGCTTTTTTTAATTTTCCAACATACCTGTGCTATTAGAAATAGTCTTGGAAAAAACTGATCATGTTCCAAAACCATGATGAAAGTGATCGATACAGCAACGCTTATCTTGTCGGAGAAGGCTGTGAGAGCTTCACAGTTTTATCATAATGTGGATGTGTCTCGTTTAATTCTCGATACAATCACAGAACTGGAGAGAAGAAAGCTGGAAGAGAACAGCAGATTGTACTATCCGGCTAGAGAGGAGCAAACTGTGCCTGATGTTTATATATTGCCAAAAAATGGAAGCGTCCTTAAAGTTCCATACGTAAATATAGGGTAAAGTATTGGAAAATCTTCAGGAGGATGTGATACCGATCAACTGAAAATCATCCAGGTGAAAAAATCGGGTCGTTGGCACATCATCACCGCATATCCTTGCTCTTCAAGCAGAAACCTTTTTCTAAAAAACGGCTCCTTTAGGAGCCAACAATTCTTGAAAAGTCAATAATCAATGGGTTTCAAGCAAACTTATGGCTTTACTAATATTGGTTCGTTGTTTTTTATCCCTTGATCTTGACGGATAATTGGACAATACCATTAAAGATTTTTTCTTATCCTTACAGGATAATGTCTGTGGCAAGTAAAAAAAAACATTAAAAGCATGTTGAGTAGTAATCCTTTCTAGTAGTTCCACCAATGAAATATAGTGGTATAATCTAAAACCATATATATTCTCCTTTTACGGAGAGTACCATCCAGAACCATTGTTCCTTGAGAGAGGTGTAACGTCCTAAAAGCACGATTGACGCTTTTATTTACCTGGAAACCTCTAAGGAGTTGTAGAGAGCATTTTTTATGTCGGCAAAGGGTTTCTTTAAAGGGATTTTTTATGCCGCAAAAGTAGATCAGTTAAATCGCTTTTTTTAATTTTCCAACGTACCTGATATATCATGTGCTATTATAAATAGCCTTGAAAAAAACTGATCATCATGTTCCAAAACCATGATGAAACTGATCGATACAGCAACGCTTATCTTGTCGGAGAAGGCTGTGAGAGCTCCACAGTTTTATGATAATGTGTATGTGTCTCATTTAATTCTCGATACAATCACAGAACTTGAGAGAAGAAAGCTGGAAGAGAACAGCAGATTGTACTATCCACCTAGAGAGGAGAAAAGTGTGCCTTATGTTTATATATTGCCCAAAAATGGTAGCGTCTTCAAAGTTCCATACGTAAATATAGGGTACAGTATTGGAAAATCTTCAGGAGGATGTGATACCGATCAACTGGAAATCATCCTGGTGAAAACATCTGGTCGTTGGCACATCATCACCGCATATCCTTGCTCTTTAAGCAGAAACCTTTTTCTAAAAAACGCCTCCTTTAGCAGCCAACATTTCTTGAAAAGTCAATAATCAATGGGTTTCAAGCAAACTTATGGCTTTACTAATATTGGTTCGTTGTCTTCTATCTCTTAATCTTGACGGATAATTGGACAATACCATTAAAGATTTTTTCTTATCCTTACAGGATAATGTCTGTGGGAAGTAAAAAAAAACATTAAAAGCATGTTGAGTAGTAATCCTTTCTAGTAGTTCCACCAATGAAATATAGTGGTATAATCTAAAACCATATATATTCTCCTTTTACGGAGAGTACCATCCAGAACCATTGTGAATGAGATGACCTTTGGTTGTAAAGGAGCTGTTTTGCGCTATTGTTCCTTGAGAGAGGTGTAACGTCCTAAAAGCACGATTGACGCTTTTGTTTACCTCGAAACCTGTAAGGAGTTGTAGAGAGCATTTTTTATGTCGCCAAAGGGTTTGTTTAAAGGGATTTTTTATGCCGCAAAAGTAGATCAGTTAAATCGCTTTTTTTAATTTTCCAACATACCTGATATATCATGTGCTATTATAAATAGCCTTGGAAAAAACTGATCATCATGTTCCAAAACCATGATGAAACTGATCGATACAGCAACGCTTATCTTGTCGGAGAAGGCTGTGAGAGCTTCACAGTTTTATGATAATGTGGATGTGTCTCGTTTAATTCTCGATACAATCACAGAACTGGAGAGAAGAAAGCTGGAAGAGAACAGCAGATTGTACTATCCGGCTAGAGAGGAGCAAACTATGCCTTATATTTATACATTGCCCAAATATGGTAGCGTCTTTAAAGTTCGATACGTAAATATAGGGTACAGTATTGGAAAATCTTCAGGAGGATGTGATACCGATCAACTGGAAATCATCCTGGTGAAAACATCTGGTCGTTGGCACATCATCACCGCATATCCTTGCTCTTGAAGCAGAAACCTTTTTCTAAAAAACGGCTCCTTTAGCAGCCAACATTTCTTGAAAAGTCAATAATCAATGGGTTTCAAGCAAACTTATGGCTTTACTAATATTGGTTCGTTGTTTTCTATCTCTTAATCTTGACGGATAATTGGACAATACCATTAAAGATTTTTTCTTATCCTTACAGGATAATGTCTGTGGGAAGTAAAAAAAAACATTAAAAGCATGTTGAGTAGTAATCCTTTCTAGTAATTCCACCAATGAAATATAGTGGTATAATCAAAAACCATATATATTCTCCTTTTACGGAGAGTACCATCCAAAACCATTGTTCCTTAAGAGAGGTGTAACGTCCTAAAAGCACGATTGACGCTTTTGTTTACCTCGAAACCTCTAAGGAGTTGTAGAGAGTATTTTTTATGTCGCCAAAGGGTTTGTTTAAAGGGATTTTTTATGCCGCAAAAGTAGATCAGTTAAATCGCTTTTTTTAATTTTCCAACGTACCTGATATATCATGTGCTAATATAAATAGCCTTGAAAAAAACTGATCATCATGTTCCAAAACCATGGGTGAAACTGATCGATACAGCAACGCTTATCTTGTCGGAGAAGGCTGTGAGAGCTTCACAGTTTTATGATAATGTGGATGTGTCTCGTTTAATTCTCGATACAATCACAGAACTGGAGAGAACAAAGCTGGAAGAGAACAGCAGATTGTACTATCCGGCTAGAGAGGAGCAAACTGTGCCTTATATTTATACATTGCCCAAATATGGTAGCGTCTTTAAAGTTCGATACGTAAATATAGGGTACAGTATTGGAAAATCTTCAGGAGGATGTGATACCGATCAACTGGAAATCATCCTAGTGAAAACATCTGGTCGTTGGCACATCATCACCGCATATCCTTGCTCTTGAAGCAGAAACCTTTTTCTAAAAAACGGCTCCTTTAGGAGCCAACATTTCTTGAAAAGTCAATAATCAATGGGTTTCAAGCAAACTTATGGCTTTACTAATATTGGTTCGTTGTTTTCTATCTCTTAATCTTGACGGATAATTGGACAATACCATTAAAGATTTTTTCTTATCCTTACAGGATAATGTCTGTGGGAAGTAAAAAAAAACATTAAAAGCATGTTGAGTAGTAATCCTTTCTAGTAGTTCCACCAATGAAATATAGTGGTATAATCTAAAACCATATATATTCTCCTTTTACGGAGAGTACCATCCAGAACCATTGTGAATGAGATGACCTTTGGTTGTAAAGGAGCTGTTTTGCGCTATTGTTCCTTGAGAGAGGTGTAACGTCCTAAAAGCACGATTGACGCTTTTGTTTACCTCGAAACCTGTAAGGAGTTGTAGAGAGCATTTTTTATGTCGCCAAAGGGTTTGTTTAAAGGGATTTTTTATGCCGCAAAAGTAGATCAGTTAAATCGCTTTTTTTAATTTTCCAACATACCTGATATATCATGTGCTATTATAAATAGCCTTGGAAAAAACTGATCATCATGTTCCAAAACCATGATGAAACTGATCGATACAGCAACGCTTATCTTGTCGGAGAAGGCTGTGAGAGCTTCACAGTTTTATGATAATGTGGATGTGTCTCGTTTAATTCTCGATACAATCACAGAACTGGAGAGAAGAAAGCTGGAAGAGAACAGCAGATTGTACTATCCGGCTAGAGAGGAGCAAACTGTGCCTTATATTTATACATTGCCCAAATATGGTAGCGTCTTTAAAGTTCGATACGTAAATATAGGGTACAGTATTGGAAAATCTTCAGGAGGATGTGATACCGATCAACTGGAAATCATCCTGGTGAAAACATCTGGTCGTTGGCACATCATCACCGCATATCCTTGCTCTTGAAGCAGAAACCTTTTTCTAAAAAACGGCTCCTTTAGCAGCCAACATTTCTTGAAAAGTCAATAATCAATGGGTTTCAAGCAAACTTATGGCTTTACTAATATTGGTTCGTTGTTTTCTATCTCTTAATCTTGACGGATAATTGGACAATACCATTAAAGATTTTTTCTTATCCTTACAGGATAATGTCTGTGGGAAGTAAAAAAAAACATTAAAAGCATGTTGAGTAGTAATCCTTTCTAGTAATTCCACCAATGAAATATAGTGGTATAATCAAAAACCATATATATTCTCCTTTTACGGAGAGTACCATCCAAAACCATTGTTCCTTAAGAGAGGTGTAACGTCCTAAAAGCACGATTGACGCTTTTGTTTACCTCGAAACCTCTAAGGAGTTGTAGAGAGTATTTTTTATGTCGCCAAAGGGTTTGTTTAAAGGGATTTTTTATGCCGCAAAAGTAGATCAGTTAAATCGCTTTTTTTAATTTTCCAACGTACCTGATATATCATGTGCTAATATAAATAGCCTTGAAAAAAACTGATCATCATGTTCCAAAACCATGGGTGAAACTGATCGATACAGCAACGCTTATCTTGTCGGAGAAGGCTGTGAGAGCTTCACAGTTTTATGATAATGTGGATGTGTCTCGTTTAATTCTCGATACAATCACAGAACTGGAGAGAACAAAGCTGGAAGAGAACAGCAGATTGTACTATCCGGCTAGAGAGGAGCAAACTGTGCCTTATATTTATACATTGCCCAAAAATGGTAGCGTCTTTAAAGTTCGATACGTAAATATAGGGTACAGTATTGGAAAATCTTCAGGAGGATGTGATACCGATCAACTGGAAATCATCCTAGCGAAAACATCTGGTCGTTGGCACATCATCACCGCATATCCTTGCTCTTGAAGCAGAAACCTTTTTCTAAAAAACGGCTCCTTTAGGAGCCAACATTTCTTGAAAAGTCAATAATCAATGGGTTTCAAGCAAACTTATGGCTTTACTAATATTGGTTCGTTGTTTTCTATCTCTTAATCTTGACGGATAATTGGACAATACCATTAAAGATTTTTTCTTATCCTTACAGGATAATGTCTGTGGGAAGTAAAAAAAAACATGAAAAGCATGTTGAGTAGTAATCCTTCTAGTAATTTCACCAATGAAATATAGTGGTATAATCTAGAACCATATATATTCTCCTTTTACGGAAAGTACCATCCAGAACCATTGTGAATGAGATGAGCTTTGGTTCAAAAGGAGCTGTTTTGCGCTATTGTTCCTTGAGAGAGGTGTAACGTCCTAAAAACAGGATTGCCGCTTTTATTTACCTCGAAACCTCTAAGGAGTTTTAGAGAGCATTGTTTATGTCAGCAAAGGAATTGTTTAAAGGGATTTTTTATGCCGCAAAAGTAGATCAGTCAAATCGCTTTTTTTAATTTTCCAACATACCTGTGCTATTAGAAATAGTCTTGGAAAAAACTGATCATGTTCCAAAACCATGATGAAAGTGATCGATACAGCAACGCTTATCTTGTCGGAGAAGGCTGTGAGAGCTTCACAGTTTTATCATAATGTGGATGTGTCTCGTTTAATTCTCGATACAATCACAGAACTGGAGAGAAGAAAGCTGGAAGAGAACAGCAGATTGTACTATCCGGCTAGAGAGGAGCAAACTGTGCCTGATGTTTATATATTGCCAAAAAATGGAAGCGTCTTTAAAGTTCCATACGTAAATATAGGGTAAAGTATTGGAAAATCTTCAGGAGGATGTGATACCGATCAACTGAAAATCATCCAGGTGAAAAAATCGGGTCGTTGGCACATCATCACCGCATATCCTTGCTCTTCAAGCAGAAACCTTTTTCTAAAAAACGGCTCCTTTAGGAGCCAACAATTCTTGAAAAGTCAATAATCAATGGGTTTCAAGCAAACTTATGGCTTTACTAATATTGGTTCGTTGTTTTTTATCCCTTGATCTTGACGGATAATTGGACAATACCATTAAAGATTTTTTCTTATCCTTACAGGATAATGTCTGTGGCAAGTAAAAAAAAACATTAAAAGCATGTTGAGTAGTAATCCTTTCTAGTAGTTCCACCAATGAAATATAGTGGTATAATCTAAAACCATATATATTCTCCTTTTACGGAGAGTACCATCCAGAACCATTGTTCCTTGAGAGAGGTGTAACGTCCTAAAAGCACGATTGACGCTTTTATTTACCTGGAAACCTCTAAGGAGTTGTAGAGAGCATTTTTTATGTCGGCAAAGGGTTTCTTTAAAGGGATTTTTTATGCCGCAAAAGTAGATCAGTTAAATCGCTTTTTTTAATTTTCCAACGTACCTGATATATCATGTGCTATTATAAATAGCCTTGAAAAAAACTGATCATCATGTTCCAAAACCATGATGAAACTGATCGATACAGCAACGCTTATCTTGTCGGAGAAGGCTGTGAGAGCTCCACAGTTTTATGATAATGTGTATGTGTCTCATTTAATTCTCGATACAATCACAGAACTTGAGAGAAGAAAGCTGGAAGAGAACAGCAGATTGTACTATCCACCTAGAGAGGAGAAAAGTGTGCCTTATGTTTATATATTGCCCAAAAATGGTAGCGTCTTCAAAGTTCCATACGTAAATATAGGGTACAGTATTGGAAAATCTTCAGGAGGATGTGATACCGATCAACTGGAAATCATCCTGGTGAAAACATCTGGTCGTTGGCACATCATCACCGCATATCCTTGCTCTTTAAGCAGAAACCTTTTTCTAAAAAACGGCTCCTTTAGCAGCCAACATTTCTTGAAAAGTCAATAATCAATGGGTTTCAAGCAAACTTATGGCTTTACTAATATTGGTTCGTTGTTTTCTATCTCTTAATCTTGACGGATAATTGGACAATACCATTAAAGATTTTTCTTATCCTTACAGGATAATGTCTGTGGGAAGTAAAAAAAAACATTAAAAGCATGTTGAGTAGTAATCCTTTCTAGTAGTTCCACCAATGAAATATAGTGGTATAATCTAAAACCATATATATTCTCCTTTTACGGAGAGTACCATCCAGAACCATTGTGAATGAGATGACCTTTGGTTGTAAAGGAGCTGTTTTGCGCTATTGTTCCTTGAGAGAGGTGTAACGTCCTAAAAGCACGATTGACGCTTTTGTTTACCTCGAAACCTGTAAGGAGTTGTAGAGAGCATTTTTTATGTCGCCAAAGGGTTTGTTTAAAGGGATTTTTTATGCCGCAAAAGTAGATCAGTTAAATCGCTTTTTTTAATTTTCCAACATACCTGATATATCATGTGCTATTATAAATAGCCTTGGAAAAAACTGATCATCATGTTCCAAAACCATGATGAAACTGATCGATACAGCAACGCTTATCTTGTCGGAGAAGGCTGTGAGAGCTTCACAGTTTTATGATAATGTGGATGTGTCTCGTTTAATTCTCGATACAATCACAGAACTGGAGAGAAGAAAGCTGGAAGAGAACAGCAGATTGTACTATCCGGCTAGAGAGGAGCAAACTGTGCCTTATATTTATACATTGCCCAAAAATGGTAGCGTCTTTAAAGTTCGATACGTAAATATAGGGTACAGTATTGGAAAATCTTCAGGAGGATGTGATACCGATCAACTGGAAATCATCCTAGCGAAAACATCTGGTCGTTGGCACATCATCACCGCATATCCTTGCTCTTGAAGCAGAAACCTTTTTCTAAAAAACGGCTCCTTTAGGAGCCAACATTTCTTGAAAAGTCAATAATCAATGGGTTTCAAGCAAACTTATGGCTTTACTAATATTGGTTCGTTGTTTTCTATCTCTTAATCTTGACGGATAATTGGACAATACCATTAAAGATTTTTTCTTATCCTTACAGGATAATGTCTGTGGGAAGTAAAAAAAAACATTAAAAGCATGTTGAGTAGTAATCCTTTCTAGTAATTCCACCAATGAAATATAGTGGTATAATCAAAAACCATATATATTCTCCTTTTACGGAGAGTACCATCCAAAACCATTGTTCCTTAAGAGAGGTGTAACGTCCTAAAAGCACGATTGACGCTTTTGTTTACCTCGAAACCTCTAAGGAGTTGTAGAGAGTATTTTTTATGTCGCCAAAGGGTTTGTTTAAAGGGATTTTTTATGCCGCAAAAGTAGATCAGTTAAATCGCTTTTTTTAATTTTCCAACGTACCTGATATATCATGTGCTAATATAAATAGCCTTGAAAAAAACTGATCATCATGTTCCAAAACCATGGGTGAAACTGATCGATACAGCAACGCTTATCTTGTCGGAGAAGGCTGTGAGAGCTTCACAGTTTTATGATAATGTGGATGTGTCTCGTTTAATTCTCGATACAATCACAGAACTGGAGAGAACAAAGCTGGAAGAGAACAGCAGATTGTACTATCCGGCTAGAGAGGAGCAAACTGTGCCTTATATTTATACATTGCCCAAAAATGGTAGCGTCTTTAAAGTTCGATACGTAAATATAGGGTACAGTATTGGAAAATCTTCAGGAGGATGTGATACCGATCAACTGGAAATCATCCTAGTGAAAACATCTGGTCGTTGGCACATCATCACCGCATATCCTTGCTCTTGAAGCAGAAACCTTTTTCTAAAAAACGGCTCCTTTAGGAGCCAACATTTCTTGAAAAGTCAATAATCAATGGGTTTCAAGCAAACTTATGGCTTTACTAATATTGGTTCGTTGTTTTCTATCTCTTAATCTTGACGGATAATTGGACAATACCATTAAAGATTTTTTCTTATCCTTACAGGATAATGTCTGTGGGAAGTAAAAAAAAACATTAAAAGCATGTTGAGTAGTAATCCTTTCTAGTAGTTCCACCAATGAAATATAGTGGTATAATCTAAAACCATATATATTCTCCTTTTACGGAGAGTACCATCCAGAACCATTGTGAATGAGATGACCTTTGGTTGTAAAGGAGCTGTTTTGCGCTATTGTTCCTTGAGAGAGGTGTAACGTCCTAAAAGCACGATTGACGCTTTTGTTTACCTCGAAACCTGTAAGGAGTTGTAGAGAGCATTTTTTATGTCGCCAAAGGGTTTGTTTAAAGGGATTTTTTATGCCGCAAAAGTAGATCAGTTAAATCGCTTTTTTTAATTTTCCAACATACCTGATATATCATGTGCTATTATAAATAGCCTTGGAAAAACTGATCATCATGTTCCAAAACCATGATGAAACTGATCGATACAGCAACGCTTATCTTGTCGGAGAAGGCTGTGAGAGCTTCACAGTTTTATGATAATGTGGATGTGTCTCGTTTAATTCTCGATACAATCACAGAACTGGAGAGAAGAAAGCTGGAAGAGAACAGCAGATTGTACTATCCGGCTAGAGAGGAGCAAACTGTGCCTTATATTTATACATTGCCCAAAAATGGTAGCGTCTTTAAAGTTCGATACGTAAATATAGGGTACAGTATTGGAAAATCTTCAGGAGGATGTGATACCGATCAACTGGAAATCATCCTAGCGAAAACATCTGGTCGTTGGCACATCATCACCGCATATCCTTGCTCTTGAAGCAGAAACCTTTTTCTAAAAAACGGCTCCTTTAGGAGCCAACATTTCTTGAAAAGTCAATAATCAATGGGTTTCAAGCAAACTTATGGCTTTACTAATATTGGTTCGTTGTTTTCTATCTCTTAATCTTGACGGATAATTGGACAATACCATTAAAGATTTTTTCTTATCCTTACAGGATAATGTCTGTGGGAAGTAAAAAAAAACATTAAAAGCATGTTGAGTAGTAATCCTTTCTAGTAATTCCACCAATGAAATATAGTGGTATAATCAAAAACCATATATATTCTCCTTTTACGGAGAGTACCATCCAAAACCATTGTTCCTTAAGAGAGGTGTAACGTCCTAAAAGCACGATTGACGCTTTTGTTTACCTCGAAACCTCTAAGGAGTTGTAGAGAGTATTTTTTATGTCGCCAAAGGGTTTGTTTAAAGGGATTTTTTATGCCGCAAAAGTAGATCAGTTAAATCGTTTTTTTTAATTTTCCAACGTACCTGATATATCATGTGCTAATATAAATAGCCTTGAAAAAAACTGATCATCATGTTCCAAAACCATGGGTGAAACTGATCGATACAGCAACGCTTATCTTGTCGGAGAAGGCTGTGAGAGCTTCACAGTTTTATGATAATGTGGATGTGTCTCGTTTAATTCTCGATACAATCACAGAACTGGAGAGAACAAAGCTGGAAGAGAACAGCAGATTGTACTATCCGGCTAGAGAGGAGCAAACTGTGCCTTATATTTATACATTGCCCAAAAATGGTAGCGTCTTTAAAGTTCAATACGTAAATATAGGGTACAGTATTGGAAAATCTTCAGGAGGATGTGATACCGATCAACTGGAAATCATCCTGGTGAAAACATCTGGTCGTTGGCACATCATCACCGCATATCCTTGCTCTTGAAGCAGAAACCTTTTTCTAAAAAACGGCTCCTTTAGGAGCCAACATTTCTTGAAAAGTCAATAATCAATGGGTTTCAAGCAAACTTATGGCTTTACTAATATTGGTTCGTTGTTTTCTATCTCTTAATCTTGACGGATAATTGGACAATACCATTAAAGATTTTTTCTTATCCTTACAGGATAATGTCTGTGGGAAGTAAAAAAAAACATTAAAAGCATGTTGAGTAGTAATCCTTTCTAGTAGTTCCACCAATGAAATATAGTGGTATAATCTAAAACCATATATATTCTCCTTTTACGGAGAGTACCATCCAGAACCATTGTGAATGAGATGACCTTTGGTTGTAAAGGAGCTGTTTTGCGCTATTGTTCCTTGAGAGAGGTGTAACGTCCTAAAAGCACGATTGACGCTTTTGTTTACCTCGAAACCTGTAAGGAGTTGTAGAGAGCATTTTTTATGTCGCCAAAGGGTTTGTTTAAAGGGATTTTTTATGCCGCAAAAGTAGATCAGTTAAATCGCTTTTTTTAATTTTCCAACATACCTGATATATCATGTGCTATTATAAATAGCCTTGGAAAAAACTGATCATCATGTTCCAAAACCATGATGAAACTGATCGATACAGCAACGCTTATCTTGTCGGAGAAGGCTGTGAGAGCTTCACAGTTTTATGATAATGTGGATGTGTCTCGTTTAATTCTCGATACAATCACAGAACTGGAGAGAAGAAAGCTGGAAGAGAACAGCAGATTGTACTATCCGGCTAGAGAGGAGCAAACTGTGCCTTATATTTATACATTGCCCAAAAATGGTAGCGTCTTTAAAGTTCGATACGTAAATATAGGGTACAGTATTGGAAAATCTTCAGGAGGATGTGATACCGATCAACTGGAAATCATCCTAGCGAAAACATCTGGTCGTTGGCACATCATCACCGCATATCCTTGCTCTTGAAGCAGAAACCTTTTTCTAAAAAACGGCTCCTTTAGGAGCCAACATTTCTTGAAAAGTCAATAATCAATGGGTTTCAAGCAAACTTATGGCTTTACTAATATTGGTTCGTTGTTTTCTATCTCTTAATCTTGACGGATAATTGGACAATACCATTAAAGATTTTTTCTTATCCTTACAGGATAATGTCTGTGGGAAGTAAAAAAAAACATTAAAAGCATGTTGAGTAGTAATCCTTTCTAGTAATTCCACCAATGAAATATAGTGGTATAATCAAAAACCATATATATTCTCCTTTTACGGAGAGTACCATCCAAAACCATTGTTCCTTAAGAGAGGTGTAACGTCCTAAAAGCACGATTGACGCTTTTGTTTACCTCGAAACCTCTAAGGAGTTGTAGAGAGTATTTTTTATGTCGCCAAAGGGTTTGTTTAAAGGGATTTTTTATGCCGCAAAAGTAGATCAGTTAAATCGTTTTTTTTAATTTTCCAACGTACCTGATATATCATGTGCTAATATAAATAGCCTTGAAAAAAACTGATCATCATGTTCCAAAACCATGGGTGAAACTGATCGATACAGCAACGCTTATCTTGTCGGAGAAGGCTGTGAGAGCTTCACAGTTTTATGATAATGTGGATGTGTCTCGTTTAATTCTCGATACAATCACAGAACTGGAGAGAACAAAGCTGGAAGAGAACAGCAGATTGTACTATCCGGCTAGAGAGGAGCAAACTGTGCCTTATATTTATACATTGCCCAAAAATGGTAGCGTCTTTAAAGTTCGATACGTAAATATAGGGTACAGTATTGGAAAATCTTCAGGAGGATGTGATACCGATCAACTGGAAATCATCCTAGTGAAAACATCTGGTCGTTGGCACATCATCACCGCATATCCTTGCTCTTGAAGCAGAAACCTTTTTCTAAAAAACGGCTCCTTTAGGAGCCAACATTTCTTGAAAAGTCAATAATCAATGGGTTTCAAGCAAACTTATGGCTTTACTAATATTGGTTCGTTGTTTTCTATCTCTTAATCTTGACGGATAATTGGACAATACCATTAAAGATTTTTTCTTATCCTTACAGGATAATGTCTGTGGGAAGTAAAAAAAAACATTAAAAGCATGTTGAGTAGTAATCCTTTCTAGTAGTTCCACCAATGAAATATAGTGGTATAATCTAAAACCATATATATTCTCCTTTTACGGAGAGTACCATCCAGAACCATTGTGAATGAGATGACCTTTGGTTGTAAAGGAGCTGTTTTGCGCTATTGTTCCTTGAGAGAGGTGTAACGTCCTAAAAGCACGATTGACGCTTTTGTTTACCTCGAAACCTGTAAGGAGTTGTAGAGAGCATTTTTTATGTCGCCAAAGGGTTTGTTTAAAGGGATTTTTTATGCCGCAAAAGTAGATCAGTTAAATCGCTTTTTTTAATTTTCCAACATACCTGATATATCATGTGCTATTATAAATAGCCTTGGGAAAAACTGATCATCATGTTCCAAAACCATGATGAAACTGATCGATACAGCAACGCTTATCTTGTCGGAGAAGGCTGTGAGAGCTTCACAGTTTTATGATAATGTGGATGTGTCTCGTTTAATTCTCGATACAATCACAGAACTGGAGAGAAGAAAGCTGGAAGAGAACAGCAGATTGTACTATCCGGCTAGAGAGGAGCAAACTGTGCCTTATATTTATACATTGCCCAAAAATGGTAGCGTCTTTAAAGTTCGATACGTAAATATAGGGTACAGTATTGGAAAATCTTCAGGAGGATGTGATACCGATCAACTGGAAATCATCCTAGCGAAAACATCTGGTCGTTGGCACATCATCACCGCATATCCTTGCTCTTGAAGCAGAAACCTTTTTCTAAAAAACGGCTCCTTTAGGAGCCAACATTTCTTGAAAAGTCAATAATCAATGGGTTTCAAGCAAACTTATGGCTTTACTAATATTGGTTCGTTGTTTTCTATCTCTTAATCTTGACGGATAATTGGACAATACCATTAAAGATTTTTTCTTATCCTTACAGGATAATGTCTGTGGGAAGTAAAAAAAAACATGAAAAGCATGTTGAGTAGTAATCCTTTCTAGTAATTTCACCAATGAAATATAGTGGTATAATCTAGAACCATATATATTCTCCTTTTACGGAAAGTACCATCCAGAACCATTGTGAATGAGATGAGCTTTGGTTCAAAAGGAGCTGTTTTGCGCTATTGTTCCTTGAGAGAGGTGTAACGTCCTAAAAACAGGATTGCCGCTTTTATTTACCTCGAAACCTCTAAGGAGTTTTAGAGAGCATTGTTTATGTCAGCAAAGGAATTGTTTAAAGGGATTTTTTATGCCGCAAAAGTAGATCAGTCAAATCGCTTTTTTTAATTTTCCAACATACCTGTGCTATTAGAAATAGTCTTGGAAAAAACTGATCATGTTCCAAAACCATGATGAAAGTGATCGATACAGCAACGCTTATCTTGTCGGAGAAGGCTGTGAGAGCTTCACAGTTTTATCATAATGTGGATGTGTCTCGTTTAATTCTCGATACAATCACAGAACTGGAGAGAAGAAAGCTGGAAGAGAACAGCAGATTGTACTATCCGGCTAGAGAGGAGCAAACTGTGCCTGATGTTTATATATTGCCAAAAAATGGAAGCGTCTTTAAAGTTCCATACGTAAATATAGGGTAAAGTATTGGAAAATCTTCAGGAGGATGTGATACCGATCAACTGAAAATCATCCAGGTGAAAAAATCGGGTCGTTGGCACATCATCACCGCATATCCTTGCTCTTCAAGCAGAAACCTTTTTCTAAAAAACGGCTCCTTTAGGAGCCAACAATTCTTGAAAAGTCAATAATCAATGGGTTTCAAGCAAACTTATGGCTTTACTAATATTGGTTCGTTGTTTTTTATCCCTTGATCTTGACGGATAATTGGACAATACCATTAAAGATTTTTTCTTATCCTTACAGGATAATGTCTGTGGCAAGTAAAAAAAAACATTAAAAGCATGTTGAGTAGTAATCCTTTCTAGTAGTTCCACCAATGAAATATAGTGGTATAATCTAAAACCATATATATTCTCCTTTTACGGAGAGTACCATCCAGAACCATTGTTCCTTGAGAGAGGTGTAACGTCCTAAAAGCACGATTGACGCTTTTATTTACATGGAAACCTCTAAGGAGTTGTAGAGAGCATTTTTTATGTCGGCAAAGGGTTTCTTTAAAGGGATTTTTTATGCCGCAAAAGTAGATCAGTTAAATCGCTTTTTTTAATTTTCCAACGTACCTGATATATCATGTGCTATTATAAATAGCCTTGAAAAAAACTGATCATCATGTTCCAAAACCATGATGAAACTGATCGATACAGCAACGCTTATCTTGTCGGAGAAGGCTGTGAGAGCTCCACAGTTTTATGATAATGTGTATGTGTCTCATTTAATTCTCGATACAATCACAGAACTTGAGAGAAGAAAGCTGGAAGAGAACAGCAGATTGTACTATCCACCTAGAGAGGAGAAAAGTGTGCCTTATGTTTATATATTGCCCAAAAATGGTAGCGTCTTCAAAGTTCCATACGTAAATATAGGGTACAGTATTGGAAAATCTTCAGGAGGATGTGATACCGATCAACTGGAAATCATCCTGGTGAAAACATCTGGTCGTTGGCACATCATCACCGCATATCCTTGCTCTTTAAGCAGAAACCTTTTTCTAAAAAACGGCTCCTTTAGCAGCCAACATTTCTTGAAAAGTCAATAATCAATGGGTTTCAAGCAAACTTATGGCTTTACTAATATTGGTTCGTTGTCTTCTATCTCTTAATCTTGACGGATAATTGGACAATACCATTAAAGATTTTTTCTTATCCTTACAGGATAATGTCTGTGGGAAGTAAAAAAAAACATTAAAAGCATGTTGAGTAGTAATCCTTTCTAGTAGTTCCACCAATGAAATATAGTGGTATAATCTAAAACCATATATATTCTCCTTTTACGGAGAGTACCATCCAGAACCATTGTGAATGAGATGACCTTTGGTTGTAAAGGAGCTGTTTTGCGCTATTGTTCCTTGAGAGAGGTGTAACGTCCTAAAAGCACGATTGACGCTTTTGTTTACCTCGAAACCTGTAAGGAGTTGTAGAGAGCATTTTTTATGTCGCCAAAGGGTTTGTTTAAAGGGATTTTTTATGCCGCAAAAGTAGATCAGTTAAATCGCTTTTTTTAATTTTCCAACATACCTGATATATCATGTGCTATTATAAATAGCCTTGGAAAAAACTGATCATCATGTTCCAAAACCATGATGAAACTGATCGATACAGCAACGCTTATCTTGTCGGAGAAGGCTGTGAGAGCTTCACAGTTTTATGATAATGTGGATGTGTCTCGTTTAATTCTCGATACAATCACAGAACTGGAGAGAAGAAAGCTGGAAGAGAACAGCAGATTGTACTATCCGGCTAGAGAGGAGCAAACTGTGCCTTATATTTATACATTGCCCAAAAATGGTAGCGTCTTTAAAGTTCGATACGTAAATATAGGGTACAGTATTGGAAAATCTTCAGGAGGATGTGATACCGATCAACTGGAAATCATCCTAGCGAAAACATCTGGTCGTTGGCACATCATCACCGCATATCCTTGCTCTTGAAGCAGAAACCTTTTTCTAAAAAACGGCTCCTTTAGGAGCCAACATTTCTTGAAAAGTCAATAATCAATGGATTTCAAGCAAACTTATGGCTTTACTAATATTGGTTCGTTGTTTTCTATCTCTTAATCTTGACGGATAATTGGACAATACCATTAAAGATTTTTTCTTATCCTTACAGGATAATGTCTGTGGGAAGTAAAAAAAAACATTAAAAGCATGTTGAGTAGTAATCCTTTCTAGTAATTCCACCAATGAAATATAGTGGTATAATCAAAAACCATATATATTCTCCTTTTACGGAGAGTACCATCCAAAACCATTGTTCCTTAAGAGAGGTGTAACGTCCTAAAAGCACGATTGACGCTTTTGTTTACCTCGAAACCTCTAAGGAGTTGTAGAGAGTATTTTTTATGTCGCCAAAGGGTTTGTTTAAAGGGATTTTTTATGCCGCAAAAGTAGATCAGTTAAATCGCTTTTTTTAATTTTCCAACGTACCTGATATATCATGTGCTAATATAAATAGCCTTGAAAAAAACTGATCATCATGTTCCAAAACCATGGGTGAAACTGATCGATACAGCAACGCTTATCTTGTCGGAGAAGGCTGTGAGAGCTTCACAGTTTTATGATAATGTGGATGTGTCTCGTTTAATTCTCGATACAATCACAGAACTGGAGAGAACAAAGCTGGAAGAGAACAGCAGATTGTACTATCCGGCTAGAGAGGAGCAAACTGTGCCTTATATTTATACATTGCCCAAAAATGGTAGCGTCTTTAAAGTTCGATACGTAAATATAGGGTACAGTATTGGAAAATCTTCAGGAGGATGTGATACCGATCAACTGGAAATCATCCTAGTGAAAACATCTGGTCGTTGGCACATCATCACCGCATATCCTTGCTCTTGAAGCAGAAACCTTTTTCTAAAAAACGGCTCCTTTAGGAGCCAACATTTCTTGAAAAGTCAATAATCAATGGGTTTCAAGCAAACTTATGGCTTTACTAATATTGGTTCGTTGTTTTCTATCTCTTAATCTTGACGGATAATTGGACAATACCATTAAAGATTTTTTCTTATCCTTACAGGATAATGTCTGTGGGAAGTAAAAAAAAACATTAAAAGCATGTTGAGTAGTAATCCTTTCTAGTAGTTCCACCAATGAAATATAGTGGTATAATCTAAAACCATATATATTCTCCTTTTACGGAGAGTACCATCCAGAACCATTGTGAATGAGATGACCTTTGGTTGTAAAGGAGCTGTTTTGCGCTATTGTTCCTTGAGAGAGGTGTAACGTCCTAAAAGCACGATTGACGCTTTTGTTTACCTCGAAACCTGTAAGGAGTTGTAGAGAGCATTTTTTATGTCGCCAAAGGGTTTGTTTAAAGGGATTTTTTATGCCGCAAAAGTAGATCAGTTAAATCGCTTTTTTTAATTTTCCAACATACCTGATATATCATGTGCTATTATAAATAGCCTTGGAAAAAACTGATCATCATGTTCCAAAACCATGATGAAACTGATCGATACAGCAACGCTTATCTTGTCGGAGAAGGCTGTGAGAGCTTCACAGTTTTATGATAATGTGGATGTGTCTCGTTTAATTCTCGATACAATCACAGAACTGGAGAGAAGAAAGCTGGAAGAGAACAGCAGATTGTACTATCCGGCTAGAGAGGAGCAAACTGTGCCTTATATTTATACATTTCCCAAAAATGGTAGCGTCTTTAAAGTTCGATACGTAAATATAGGGTACAGTATTGGAAAATCTTCAGGAGGATGTGATACCGATCAACTGGAAATCATCCTAGCGAAAACATCTGGTCGTTGGCACATCATCACCGCATATCCTTGCTCTTGAAGCAGAAACCTTTTTCTAAAAAACGGCTCCTTTAGGAGCCAACATTTCTTGAAAAGTCAATAATCAATGGGTTTCAAGCAAACTTATGGCTTTACTAATATTGGTTCGTTGTTTTCTATCTCTTAATCTTGACGGATAATTGGACAATACCATTAAAGATTTTTTCTTATCCTTACAGGATAATGTCTGTGGGAAGTAAAAAAAAACATTAAAAGCATGTTGAGTAGTAATCCTTTCTAGTAATTCCACCAATGAAATATAGTGGTATAATCAAAAACCATATATATTCTCCTTTTACGGAGAGTACCATCCAAAACCATTGTTCCTTAAGAGAGGTGTAACGTCCTAAAAGCACGATTGACGCTTTTGTTTACCTCGAAACCTCTAAGGAGTTGTAGAGAGTATTTTTTATGTCGCCAAAGGGTTTGTTTAAAGGGATTTTTTATGCCGCAAAAGTAGATCAGTTAAATCGCTTTTTTTAATTTTCCAACGTACCTGATATATCATGTGCTAATATAAATAGCCTTGAAAAAAACTGATCATCATGTTCCAAAACCATGGGTGAAACTGATCGATACAGCAACGCTTATCTTGTCGGAGAAGGCTGTGAGAGCTTCACAGTTTTATGATAATGTGGATGTGTCTCGTTTAATTCTCGATACAATCACAGAACTGGAGAGAACAAAGCTGGAAGAGAACAGCAGATTGTACTATCCGGCTAGAGAGGAGCAAACTGTGCCTTATATTTATACATTGCCCAAAAATGGTAGCGTCTTTAAAGTTCGATACGTAAATATAGGGTACAGTATTGGAAAATCTTCAGGAGGATGTGATACCGATCAACTGGAAATCATCCTAGTGAAAACATCTGGTCGTTGGCACATCATCACCGCATATCCTTGCTCTTGAAGCAGAAACCTTTTTCTAAAAAACGGCTCCTTTAGGAGCCAACATTTCTTGAAAAGTCAATAATCAATGGGTTTCAAGCAAACTTATGGCTTTACTAATATTGGTTCGTTGTTTTCTATCTCTTAATCTTGACGGATAATTGGACAATACCATTAAAGATTTTTTCTTATCCTTACAGGATAATGTCTGTGGGAAGTAAAAAAAAACATTAAAAGCATGTTGAGTAGTAATCCTTTCTAGTAGTTCCACCAATGAAATATAGTGGTATAATCTAAAACCATATATATTCTCCTTTTACGGAGAGTACCATCCAGAACCATTGTGAATGAGATGACCTTTGGTTGTAAAGGAGCTGTTTTGCGCTATTGTTCCTTGAGAGAGGTGTAACGTCCTAAAAGCACGATTGACGCTTTTGTTTACCTCGAAACCTGTAAGGAGTTGTAGAGAGCATTTTTTATGTCGCCAAAGGGTTTGTTTAAAGGGATTTTTTATGCCGCAAAAGTAGATCAGTTAAATCGCTTTTTTTAATTTTCCAACATACCTGATATATCATGTGCTATTATAAATAGCCTTGGGAAAAACTGATCATCATGTTCCAAAACCATGATGAAACTGATCGATACAGCAACGCTTATCTTGTCGGAGAAGGCTGTGAGAGCTTCACAGTTTTATGATAATGTGGATGTGTCTCGTTTAATTCTCGATACAATCACAGAACTGGAGAGAAGAAAGCTGGAAGAGAACAGCAGATTGTACTATCCGGCTAGAGAGGAGCAAACTGTGCCTTATATTTATACATTGCCCAAAAATGGTAGCGTCTTTAAAGTTCGATACGTAAATATAGGGTACAGTATTGGAAAATCTTCAGGAGGATGTGATACCGATCAACTGGAAATCATCCTAGCGAAAACATCTGGTCGTTGGCAGATCATCACCGCATATCCTTGCTCTTGAAGCAGAAACCTTTTTCTAAAAAACGGCTCCTTTAGGAGCCAACATTTCTTGAAAAGTCAATAATCAATGGGTTTCAAGCAAACTTATGGCTTTACTAATATTGGTTCGTTGTTTTCTATCTCTTAATCTTGACGGATAATTGGACAATACCATTAAAGATTTTTTCTTATCCTTACAGGATAATGTCTGTGGGAAGTAAAAAAAAACATGAAAAGCATGTTGAGTAGTAATCCTTCTAGTAATTTCACCAATGAAATATAGTGGTATAATCTAGAACCATATATATTCTCCTTTTACGGAAAGTACCATCCAGAACCATTGTGAATGAGATGAGCTTTGGTTCAAAAGGAGCTGTTTTGCGCTATTGTTCCTTGAGAGAGGTGTAACGTCCTAAAAACAGGATTGCCGCTTTTATTTACCTCGAAACCTCTAAGGAGTTTTAGAGAGCATTGTTTATGTCAGCAAAGGAATTGTTTAAAGGGATTTTTTATGCCGCAAAAGTAGATCAGTCAAATCGCTTTTTTTAATTTTCCAACATACCTGTGCTATTAGAAATAGTCTTGGAAAAACTGATCATGTTCCAAAACCATGATGAAAGTGATCGATACAGCAACGCTTATCTTGTCGGAGAAGGCTGTGAGAGCTTCACAGTTTTATCATAATGTGGATGTGTCTCGTTTAATTCTCGATACAATCACAGAACTGGAGAGAAGAAAGCTGGAAGAGAACAGCAGATTGTACTATCCGGCTAGAGAGGAGCAAACTGTGCCTGATGTTTATATATTGCCAAAAAATGGAAGCGTCTTTAAAGTTCCATACGTAAATATAGGGTAAAGTATTGGAAAATCTTCAGGAGGATGTGATACCGATCAACTGAAAATCATCCAGGTGAAAAAATCGGGTCGTTGGCACATCATCACCGCATATCCTTGCTCTTCAAGCAGAAACCTTTTTCTAAAAAACGGCTCCTTTAGGAGCCAACAATTCTTGAAAAGTCAATAATCAATGGGTTTCAAGCAAACTTATGGCTTTACTAATATTGGTTCGTTGTTTTTTATCCCTTGATCTTGACGGATAATTGGACAATACCATTAAAGATTTTTTCTTATCCTTACAGGATAATGTCTGTGGCAAGTAAAAAAAAACATTAAAAGCATGTTGAGTAGTAATCCTTTCTAGTAGTTCCACCAATGAAATATAGTGGTATAATCTAAAACCATATATATTCTCCTTTTACGGAGAGTACCATCCAGAACCATTGTTCCTTGAGAGAGGTGTAACGTCCTAAAAGCACGATTGACGCTTTTATTTACCTGGAAACCTCTAAGGAGTTGTAGAGAGCATTTTTTATGTCGGCAAAGGGTTTCTTTAAAGGGATTTTTTATGCCGCAAAAGTAGATCAGTTAAATCGCTTTTTTTAATTTTCCAACGTACCTGATATATCATGTGCTATTATAAATAGCCTTGAAAAAACTGATCATCATGTTCCAAAACCATGATGAAACTGATCGATACAGCAACGCTTATCTTGTCGGAGAAGGCTGTGAGAGCTCCACAGTTTTATGATAATGTGTATGTGTCTCATTTAATTCTCGATACAATCACAGAACTTGAGAGAAGAAAGCTGGAAGAGAACAGCAGATTGTACTATCCACCTAGAGAGGAGAAAAGTGTGCCTTATGTTTATATATTGCCCAAAAATGGTAGCGTCTTCAAAGTTCCATACGTAAATATAGGGTACAGTATTGGAAAATCTTCAGGAGGATGTGATACCGATCAACTGGAAATCATCCTGGTGAAAACATCTGGTCGTTGGCACATCATCACCGCATATCCTTGCTCTTTAAGCAGAAACCTTTTTCTAAAAAACGGCTCCTTTAGCAGCCAACATTTCTTGAAAAGTCAATAATCAATGGGTTTCAAGCAAACTTATGGCTTTACTAATATTGGTTCGTTGTCTTCTATCTCTTAATCTTGACGGATAATTGGACAATACCATTAAAGATTTTTTCTTATCCTTACAGGATAATGTCTGTGGGAAGTAAAAAAAAACATTAAAAGCATGTTGAGTAGTAATCCTTTCTAGTAGTTCCACCAATGAAATATAGTGGTATAATCTAAAACCATATATATTCTCCTTTTACGGAGAGTACCATCCAGAACCATTGTGAATGAGATGACCTTTGGTTGTAAAGGAGCTGTTTTGCGCTATTGTTCCTTGAGAGAGGTGTAACGTCCTAAAAGCACGATTGACGCTTTTGTTTACCTCGAAACCTGTAAGGAGTTGTAGAGAGCATTTTTTATGTCGCCAAAGGGTTTGTTTAAAGGGATTTTTTATGCCGCAAAAGTAGATCAGTTAAATCGCTTTTTTTAATTTTCCAACATACCTGATATATCATGTGCTATTATAAATAGCCTTGGAAAATCTGATCATCATGTTCCAAAACCATGATGAAACTGATCGATACAGCAACGCTTATCTTGTCGGAGAAGGCTGTGAGAGCTTCACAGTTTTATGATAATGTGGATGTGTCTCGTTTAATTCTCGATACAATCACAGAACTGGAGAGAAGAAAGCTGGAAGAGAACAGCAGATTGTACTATCCGGCTAGAGAGGAGCAAACTGTGCCTTATATTTATACATTGCCCAAATATGGTAGCGTCTTTAAAGTTCGATACGTAAATATAGGGTACAGTATTGGAAAATCTTCAGGAGGATGTGATACCGATCAACTGGAAATCATCCTGGTGAAAACATCTGGTCGTTGGCACATCATCACCGCATATCCTTGCTCTTGAAGCAGAAACCTTTTTCTAAAAAACGGCTCCTTTAGCAGCCAACATTTCTTGAAAAGTCAATAATCAATGGGTTTCAAGCAAACTTATGGCTTTACTAATATTGGTTCGTTGTTTTCTATCTCTTAATCTTGACGGATAATTGGACAATACCATTAAAGATTTTTTCTTATCCTTACAGGATAATGTCTGTGGGAAGTAAAAAAAAACATTAAAAGCATGTTGAGTAGTAATCCTTTCTAGTAATTCCACCAATGAAATATAGTGGTATAATCAAAAACCATATATATTCTCCTTTTACGGAGAGTACCATCCAAAACCATTGTTCCTTAAGAGAGGTGTAACGTCCTAAAAGCACGATTGACGCTTTTGTTTACCTCGAAACCTCTAAGGAGTTGTAGAGAGTATTTTTTATGTCGCCAAAGGGTTTGTTTAAAGGGATTTTTTATGCCGCAAAAGTAGATCAGTTAAATCGCTTTTTTTAATTTTCCAACGTACCTGATATATCATGTGCTAATATAAATAGCCTTGAAAAAAACTGATCATCATGTTCCAAAACCATGGGTGAAACTGATCGATACAGCAACGCTTATCTTGTCGGAGAAGGCTGTGAGAGCTTCACAGTTTTATGATAATGTGGATGTGTCTCGTTTAATTCTCGATACAATCACAGAACTGGAGAGAACAAAGCTGGAAGAGAACAGCAGATTGTACTATCCGGCTAGAGAGGAGCAAACTGTGCCTTATATTTATACATTGCCCAAAAATGGTAGCGTCTTTAAAGTTCGATACGTAAATATAGGGTACAGTATTGGAAAATCTTCAGGAGGATGTGATACCGATCAACTGGAAATCATCCTAGCGAAAACATCTGGTCGTTGGCAGATCATCACCGCATATCCTTGCTCTTGAAGCAGAAACCTTTTTCTAAAAAACGGCTCCTTTAGGAGCCAACATTTCTTGAAAAGTCAATAATCAATGGGTTTCAAGCAAACTTATGGCTTTACTAATATTGGTTCGTTGTTTTCTATCTCTTAATCTTGACGGATAATTGGACAATACCATTAAAGATTTTTTCTTATCCTTACAGGATAATGTCTGTGGGAAGTAAAAAAAAACATGAAAAGCATGTTGAGTAGTAATCCTTCTAGTAATTTCACCAATGAAATATAGTGGTATAATCTAGAACCATATATATTCTCCTTTTACGGAAAGTACCATCCAGAACCATTGTGAATGAGATGAGCTTTGGTTCAAAAGGAGCTGTTTTGCGCTATTGTTCCTTGAGAGAGGTGTAACGTCCTAAAAACAGGATTGCCGCTTTTATTTACCTCGAAACCTCTAAGGAGTTTTAGAGAGCATTGTTTATGTCAGCAAAGGAATTGTTTAAAGGGATTTTTTATGCCGCAAAAGTAGATCAGTCAAATCGCTTTTTTTAATTTTCCAACATACCTGTGCTATTAGAAATAGTCTTGGAAAAAACTGATCATGTTCCAAAACCATGATGAAAGTGATCGATACAGCAACGCTTATCTTGTCGGAGAAGGCTGTGAGAGCTTCACAGTTTTATCATAATGTGGATGTGTCTCGTTTAATTCTCGATACAATCACAGAACTGGAGAGAAGAAAGCTGGAAGAGAACAGCAGATTGTACTATCCGGCTAGAGAGGAGCAAACTGTGCCTGATGTTTATATATTGCCAAAAAATGGAAGCGTCTTTAAAGTTCCATACGTAAATATAGGGTAAAGTATTGGAAAATCTTCAGGAGGATGTGATACCGATCAACTGAAAATCATCCAGGTGAAAAAATCGGGTCGTTGGCACATCATCACCGCATATCCTTGCTCTTCAAGCAGAAACCTTTTTCTAAAAAACGGCTCCTTTAGGAGCCAACAATTCTTGAAAAGTCAATAATCAATGGGTTTCAAGCAAACTTATGGCTTTACTAATATTGGTTCGTTGTTTTTTATCCCTTGATCTTGACGGATAATTGGACAATACCATTAAAGATTTTTTCTTATCCTTACAGGATAATGTCTGTGGCAAGTAAAAAAAAACATTAAAAGCATGTTGAGTAGTAATCCTTTCTAGTAGTTCCACCAATGAAATATAGTGGTATAATCTAAAACCATATATATTCTCCTTTTACGGAGAGTACCATCCAGAACCATTGTTCCTTGAGAGAGGTGTAACGTCCTAAAAGCACGATTGACGCTTTTATTTACCTGGAAACCTCTAAGGAGTTGTAGAGAGCATTTTTTATGTCGGCAAAGGGTTTCTTTAAAGGGATTTTTTATGCCGCAAAAGTAGATCAGTTAAATCGCTTTTTTTAATTTTCCAACGTACCTGATATATCATGTGCTATTATAAATAGCCTTGAAAAAAACTGATCATCATGTTCCAAAACCATGATGAAACTGATCGATACAGCAACGCTTATCTTGTCGGAGAAGGCTGTGAGAGCTCCACAGTTTTATGATAATGTGTATGTGTCTCATTTAATTCTCGATACAATCACAGAACTTGAGAGAAGAAAGCTGGAAGAGAACAGCAGATTGTACTATCCACCTAGAGAGGAGAAAAGTGTGCCTTATGTTTATATATTGCCCAAAAATGGTAGCGTCTTCAAAGTTCCATACGTAAATATAGGGTACAGTATTGGAAAATCTTCAGGAGGATGTGATACCGATCAACTGGAAATCATCCTGGTGAAAACATCTGGTCGTTGGCACATCATCACCGCATATCCTTGCTCTTTAAGCAGAAACCTTTTTCTAAAAAACGGCTCCTTTAGCAGCCAACATTTCTTGAAAAGTCAATAATCAATGGGTTTCAAGCAAACTTATGGCTTTACTAATATTGGTTCGTTGTCTTCTATCTCTTAATCTTGACGGATAATTGGACAATACCATTAAAGATTTTTTCTTATCCTTACAGGATAATGTCTGTGGGAAGTAAAAAAAAACATTAAAAGCATGTTGAGTAGTAATCCTTTCTAGTAGTTCCACCAATGAAATATAGTGGTATAATCTAAAACCATATATATTCTCCTTTTACGGAGAGTACCATCCAGAACCATTGTGAATGAGATGACCTTTGGTTGTAAAGGAGCTGTTTTGCGCTATTGTTCCTTGAGAGAGGTGTAACGTCCTAAAAGCACGATTGACGCTTTTGTTTACCTCGAAACCTGTAAGGAGTTGTAGAGAGCATTTTTTATGTCGCCAAAGGGTTTGTTTAAAGGGATTTTTTATGCCGCAAAAGTAGATCAGTTAAATCGCTTTTTTTAATTTTCCAACATACCTGATATATCATGTGCTATTATAAATAGCCTTGGAAAAAACTGATCATCATGTTCCAAAACCATGATGAAACTGATCGATACAGCAACGCTTATCTTGTCGGAGAAGGCTGTGAGAGCTTCACAGTTTTATGATAATGTGGATGTGTCTCGTTTAATTCTCGATACAATCACAGAACTGGAGAGAAGAAAGCTGGAAGAGAACAGCAGATTGTACTATCCGGCTAGAGAGGAGCAAACTGTGCCTTATATTTATACATTGCCCAAATATGGTAGCGTCTTTAAAGTTCGATACGTAAATATAGGGTACAGTATTGGAAAATCTTCAGGAGGATGTGATACCGATCAACTGGAAATCATCCTGGTGAAAACATCTGGTCGTTGGCACATCATCACCGCATATCCTTGCTCTTGAAGCAGAAACCTTTTTCTAAAAAACGGCTCCTTTAGCAGCCAACATTTCTTGAAAAGTCAATAATCAATGGGTTTCAAGCAAACTTATGGCTTTACTAATATTGGTTCGTTGTTTTCTATCTCTTAATCTTGACGGATAATTGGACAATACCATTAAAGATTTTTTCTTATCCTTACAGGATAATGTCTGTGGGAAGTAAAAAAAAACATTAAAAGCATGTTGAGTAGTAATCCTTTCTAGTAATTCCACCAATGAAATATAGTGGTATAATCAAAAACCATATATATTCTCCTTTTACGGAGAGTACCATCCAAAACCATTGTTCCTTAAGAGAGGTGTAACGTCCTAAAAGCACGATTGACGCTTTTGTTTACCTCGAAACCTCTAAGGAGTTGTAGAGAGTATTTTTTATGTCGCCAAAGGGTTTGTTTAAAGGGATTTTTTATGCCGCAAAAGTAGATCAGTTAAATCGCTTTTTTTAATTTTCCAACGTACCTGATATATCATGTGCTAATATAAATAGCCTTGAAAAAAACTGATCATCATGTTCCAAAACCATGGGTGAAACTGATCGATACAGCAACGCTTATCTTGTCGGAGAAGGCTGTGAGAGCTTCACAGTTTTATGATAATGTGGATGTGTCTCGTTTAATTCTCGATACAATCACAGAACTGGAGAGAACAAAGCTGGAAGAGAACAGCAGATTGTACTATCCGGCTAGAGAGGAGCAAACTGTGCCTGATGTTTATATATTGCCAAAAAATGGAAGCGTCTTTAAAGTTCCATACGTAAATATAGGGTAAAGTATTGGAAAATCTTCAGGAGGATGTGATACCGATCAACTGAAAATCATCCAGGTGAAAAAATCGGGTCGTTGGCACATCATCACCGCATATCCTTGCTCTTCAAGCAGAAACCTTTTTCTAAAAAACGGCTCCTTTAGGAGCCAACAATTCTTGAAAAGTCAATAATCAATGGGTTTCAAGCAAACTTATGGCTTTACTAATATTGGTTCGTTGTTTTTTATCCCTTGATCTTGACGGATAATTGGACAATACCATTAAAGATTTTTTCTTATCCTTACAGGATAATGTCTGTGGCAAGTAAAAAAAAACATTAAAAGCATGTTGAGTAGTAATCCTTTCTAGTAGTTCCACCAATGAAATATAGTGGTATAATCTAAAACCATATATATTCTCCTTTTACGGAGAGTACCATCCAGAACCATTGTTCCTTGAGAGAGGTGTAACGTCCTAAAAGCACGATTGACGCTTTTATTTACCTGGAAACCTCTAAGGAGTTGTAGAGAGCATTTTTTATGTCGGCAAAGGGTTTCTTTAAAGGGATTTTTTATGCCGCAAAAGTAGATCAGTTAAATCGCTTTTTTTAATTTTCCAACGTACCTGATATATCATGTGCTATTATAAATAGCCTTGAAAAAAACTGATCATCATGTTCCAAAACCATGATGAAACTGATCGATACAGCAACGCTTATCTTGTCGGAGAAGGCTGTGAGAGCTCCACAGTTTTATGATAATGTGTATGTGTCTCATTTAATTCTCGATACAATCACAGAACTTGAGAGAAGAAAGCTGGAAGAGAACAGCAGATTGTACTATCCACCTAGAGAGGAGAAAAGTGTGCCTTATGTTTATATATTGCCCAAAAATGGTAGCGTCTTCAAAGTTCCATACGTAAATATAGGGTACAGTATTGGAAAATCTTCAGGAGGATGTGATACCGATCAACTGGAAATCATCCTGGTGAAAACATCTGGTCGTTGGCACATCATCACCGCATATCCTTGCTCTTTAAGCAGAAACCTTTTTCTAAAAAACGGCTCCTTTAGCAGCCAACATTTCTTGAAAAGTCAATAATCAATGGGTTTCAAGCAAACTTATGGCTTTACTAATATTGGTTCGTTGTCTTCTATCTCTTAATCTTGACGGATAATTGGACAATACCATTAAAGATTTTTTCTTATCCTTACAGGATAATGTCTGTGGGAAGTAAAAAAAAACATTAAAAGCATGTTGAGTAGTAATCCTTTCTAGTAGTTCCACCAATGAAATATAGTGGTATAATCTAAAACCATATATATTCTCCTTTTACGGAGAGTACCATCCAGAACCATTGTGAATGAGATGACCTTTGGTTGTAAAGGAGCTGTTTTGCGCTATTGTTCCTTGAGAGAGGTGTAACGTCCTAAAAGCACGATTGACGCTTTTGTTTACCTCGAAACCTGTAAGGAGTTGTAGAGAGCATTTTTTATGTCGCCAAAGGGTTTGTTTAAAGGGATTTTTTATGCCGCAAAAGTAGATCAGTTAAATCGCTTTTTTTAATTTTCCAACATACCTGATATATCATGTGCTATTATAAATAGCCTTGGAAAAAACTGATCATCATGTTCCAAAACCATGATGAAACTGATCGATACAGCAACGCTTATCTTGTCGGAGAAGGCTGTGAGAGCTTCACAGTTTTATGATAATGTGGATGTGTCTCGTTTAATTCTCGATACAATCACAGAACTGGAGAGAAGAAAGCTGGAAGAGAACAGCAGATTGTACTATCCGGCTAGAGAGGAGCAAACTGTGCCTTATATTTATACATTGCCCAAATATGGTAGCGTCTTTAAAGTTCGATACGTAAATATAGGGTACAGTATTGGAAAATCTTCAGGAGGATGTGATACCGATCAACTGGAAATCATCCTGGTGAAAACATCTGGTCGTTGGCACATCATCACCGCATATCCTTGCTCTTGAAGCAGAAACCTTTTTCTAAAAAACGGCTCCTTTAGCAGCCAACATTTCTTGAAAAGTCAATAATCAATGGGTTTCAAGCAAACTTATGGCTTTACTAATATTGGTTCGTTGTTTTCTATCTCTTAATCTTGACGGATAATTGGACAATACCATTAAAGATTTTTTCTTATCCTTTCAGGATAATGTCTGTGGGAAGTAAAAAAAAACATTAAAAGCATGTTGAGTAGTAATCCTTTCTAGTAATTCCACCAATGAAATATAGTGGTATAATCAAAAACCATATATATTCTCCTTTTACGGAGAGTACCATCCAAAACCATTGTTCCTTAAGAGAGGTGTAACGTCCTAAAAGCACGATTGACGCTTTTGTTTACCTCGAAACCTCTAAGGAGTTGTAGAGAGTATTTTTTATGTCGCCAAAGGGTTTGTTTAAAGGGATTTTTTATGCCGCAAAAGTAGATCAGTTAAATCGCTTTTTTTAATTTTCCAACGTACCTGATATATCATGTGCTAATATAAATAGCCTTGAAAAAAACTGATCATCATGTTCCAAAACCATGGGTGAAACTGATCGATACAGCAACGCTTATCTTGTCGGAGAAGGCTGTGAGAGCTTCACAGTTTTATGATAATGTGGATGTGTCTCGTTTAATTCTCGATACAATCACAGAACTGGAGAGAACAAAGCTGGAAGAGAACAGCAGATTGTACTATCCGGCTAGAGAGGAGCAAACTGTGCCTTATATTTATACATTGCCCAAAAATGGTAGCGTCTTTAAAGTTCGATACGTAAATATAGGGTACAGTATTGGAAAATCTTCAGGAGGATGTGATACCGATCAACTGGAAATCATCCTAGTGAAAACATCTGGTCGTTGGCACATCATCACCGCATATCCTTGCTCTTGAAGCAGAAACCTTTTTCTAAAAAACGGCTCCTTTAGCAGCCAACATTTCTTGAAAAGTCAATAATCAATGGGTTTCAAGCAAACTTATGGCTTTACTAATATTGGTTCGTTGTTTTCTATCTCTTAATCTTGACGGATAATTGGACAATACCATTAAAGATTTTTTCTTATCCTTACAGGATAATGTCTGTGGGAAGTAAAAAAAAACATTAAAAGCATGTTGAGTAGTAATCCTTTCTAGTAATTCCACCAATGAAATATAGTGGTATAATCAAAAACCATATATATTCTCCTTTTACGGAGAGTACCATCCAAAACCATTGTTCCTTAAGAGAGGTGTAACGTCCTAAAAGCACGATTGACGCTTTTGTTTACCTCGAAACCTCTAAGGAGTTGTAGAGAGTATTTTTTATGTCGCCAAAGGGTTTGTTTAAAGGGATTTTTTATGCCGCAAAAGTAGATCAGTTAAATCGCTTTTTTTAATTTTCCAACGTACCTGATATATCATGTGCTAATATAAATAGCCTTGAAAAAAACTGATCATCATGTTCCAAAACCATGGGTGAAACTGATCGATACAGCAACGCTTATCTTGTCGGAGAAGGCTGTGAGAGCTTCACAGTTTTATGATAATGTGGATGTGTCTCGTTTAATTCTCGATACAATCACAGAACTGGAGAGAACAAAGCTGGAAGAGAACAGCAGATTGTACTATCCGGCTAGAGAGGAGCAAACTGTGCCTTATATTTATACATTGCCCAAAAATGGTAGCGTCTTTAAAGTTCGATACGTAAATATAGGGTACAGTATTGGAAAATCTTCAGGAGGATGTGATACCGATCAACTGGAAATCATCCTAGTGAAAACATCTGGTCGTTGGCACATCATCACCGCATATCCTTGCTCTTGAAGCAGAAACCTTTTTCTAAAAAACGGCTCCTTTAGCAGCCAACATTTCTTGAAAAGTCAATAATCAATGGGTTTCAAGCAAACTTATGGCTTTACTAATATTGGTTCGTTGTTTTCTATCTCTTAATCTTGACGGATAATTGGACAATACCATTAAAGATTTTTTCTTATCCTTACAGGATAATGTCTGTGGGAAGTAAAAAAAAACATTAAAAGCATGTTGAGTAGTAATCCTTTCTAGTAATTCCACCAATGAAATATAGTGGTATAATCAAAAACCATATATATTCTCCTTTTACGGAGAGTACCATCCAAAACCATTGTTCCTTAAGAGAGGTGTAACGTCCTAAAAGCACGATTGACGCTTTTGTTTACCTCGAAACCTCTAAGGAGTTGTAGAGAGTATTTTTTATGTCGCCAAAGGGTTTGTTTAAAGGGATTTTTTATGCCGCAAAAGTAGATCAGTTAAATCGCTTTTTTTAATTTTCCAACGTACCTGATATATCATGTGCTAATATAAATAGCCTTGAAAAAAACTGATCATCATGTTCCAAAACCATGGGTGAAACTGATCGATACAGCAACGCTTATCTTGTCGGAGAAGGCTGTGAGAGCTTCACAGTTTTATGATAATGTGGATGTGTCTCGTTTAATTCTCGATACAATCACAGAACTGGAGAGAACAAAGCTGGAAGAGAACAGCAGATTGTACTATCCGGCTAGAGAGGAGCAAACTGTGCCTTATATTTATACATTGCCCAAAAATGGTAGCGTCTTTAAAGTTCGATACGTAAATATAGGGTACAGTATTGGAAAATCTTCAGGAGGATGTGATACCGATCAACTGGAAATCATCCTAGTGAAAACATCTGGTCGTTGGCACATCATCACCGCATATCCTTGCTCTTGAAGCAGAAACCTTTTTCTAAAAAACGGCTCCTTTAGGAGCCAACATTTCTTGAAAAGTCAATAATCAATGGGTTTCAAGCAAACTTATGGCTTTACTAATATTGGTTCGTTGTTTTCTATCTCTTAATCTTGACGGATAATTGGACAATACCATTAAAGATTTTTTCTTATCCTTACAGGATAATGTCTGTGGGAAGTAAAAAAAAACATTAAAAGCATGTTGAGTAGTAATCCTTTCTAGTAGTTCCACCAATGAAATATAGTGGTATAATCTAAAACCATATATATTCTCCTTTTACGGAGAGTACCATCCAGAACCATTGTGAATGAGATGACCTTTGGTTGTAAAGGAGCTGTTTTGCGCTATTGTTCCTTGAGAGAGGTGTAACGTCCTAAAAGCACGATTGACGCTTTTGTTTACCTCGAAACCTGTAAGGAGTTGTAGAGAGCATTTTTTATGTCGCCAAAGGGTTTGTTTAAAGGGATTTTTTATGCCGCAAAAGTAGATCAGTTAAATCGCTTTTTTTAATTTTCCAACATACCTGATATATCATGTGCTATTATAAATAGCCTTGGAAAAAACTGATCATCATGTTCCAAAACCATGATGAAACTGATCGATACAGCAACGCTTATCTTGTCGGAGAAGGCTGTGAGAGCTTCACAGTTTTATGATAATGTGGATGTGTCTCGTTTAATTCTCGATACAATCACAGAACTGGAGAGAAGAAAGCTGGAAGAGAACAGCAGATTGTACTATCCGGCTAGAGAGGAGCAAACTGTGCCTTATATTTATACATTGCCCAAAAATGGTAGCGTCTTTAAAGTTCGATACGTAAATATAGGGTACAGTATTGGAAAATCTTCAGGAGGATGTGATACCGATCAACTGGAAATCATCCTAGCGAAAACATCTGGTCGTTGGCACATCATCACCGCATATCCTTGCTCTTGAAGCAGAAACCTTTTTCTAAAAAACGGCTCCTTTAGGAGCCAACATTTCTTGAAAAGTCAATAATCAATGGATTTCAAGCAAACTTATGGCTTTACTAATATTGGTTCGTTGTTTTCTATCTCTTAATCTTGACGGATAATTGGACAATACCATTAAAGATTTTTTCTTATCCTTACAGGATAATGTCTGTGGGAAGTAAAAAAAAACATTAAAAGCATGTTGAGTAGTAATCCTTTCTAGTAATTCCACCAATGAAATATAGTGGTATAATCAAAAACCATATATATTCTCCTTTTACGGAGAGTACCATCCAAAACCATTGTTCCTTAAGAGAGGTGTAACGTCCTAAAAGCACGATTGACGCTTTTGTTTACCTCGAAACCTCTAAGGAGTTGTAGAGAGTATTTTTTATGTCGCCAAAGGGTTTGTTTAAAGGGATTTTTTATGCCGCAAAAGTAGATCAGTTAAATCGCTTTTTTTAATTTTCCAACGTACCTGATATATCATGTGCTAATATAAATAGCCTTGAAAAAAACTGATCATCATGTTCCAAAACCATGGGTGAAACTGATCGATACAGCAACGCTTATCTTGTCGGAGAAGGCTGTGAGAGCTTCACAGTTTTATGATAATGTGGATGTGTCTCGTTTAATTCTCGATACAATCACAGAACTGGAGAGAAGAAAGCTGGAAGAGAACAGCAGATTGTACTATCCGGCTAGAGAGGAGCAAACTGTGCCTTATATTTATACATTGCCCAAATATGGTAGCGTCTTTAAAGTTCGATACGTAAATATAGGGTACAGTATTGGAAAATCTTCAGGAGGATGTGATACCGATCAACTGGAAATCATCCTGGGGAAAACATCTGGTCGTTGGCACATCATCACCGCATATCCTTGCTCTTGAAGCAGAAACCTTTTTCTAAAAAACGGCTCCTTTAGGAGCCAACATTTCTTGAAAAGTCAATAATCAATGGGTTTCAAGCAAACTTATGGCTTTACTAATATTGGTTCGTTGTTTTCTATCTCTTAATCTTGACGGATAATTGGACAATACCATTAAAGATTTTTTCTTATCCTTACAGGATAATGTCTGTGGGAAGTAAAAAAAAACATTAAAAGCATGTTGAGTAGTAATCCTTTCTAGTAGTTCCACCAATGAAATATAGTGGTATAATCTAAAACCATATATATTCTCCTTTTACGGAGAGTACCATCCAGAACCATTGTGAATGAGATGACCTTTGGTTGTAAAGGAGCTGTTTTGCGCTATTGTTCCTTGAGAGAGGTGTAACGTCCTAAAAGCACGATTGACGCTTTTGTTTACCTCGAAACCTGTAAGGAGTTGTAGAGAGCATTTTTTATGTCGCCAAAGGGTTTGTTTAAAGGGATTTTTTATGCCGCAAAAGTAGATCAGTTAAATCGCTTTTTTTAATTTTCCAACATACCTGATATATCATGTGCTATTATAAATAGCCTTGGAAAAAACTGATCATCATGTTCCAAAACCATGATGAAACTGATCGATACAGCAACGCTTATCTTGTCGGAGAAGGCTGTGAGAGCTTCACAGTTTTATGATAATGTGGATGTGTCTCGTTTAATTCTCGATACAATCACAGAACTGGAGAGAAGAAAGCTGGAAGAGAACAGCAGATTGTACTATCCGGCTAGAGAGGAGCAAACTGTGCCTTATATTTATACATTGCCCAAATATGGTAGCGTCTTTAAAGTTCGATACGTAAATATAGGGTACAGTATTGGAAAATCTTCAGGAGGATGTGATACCGATCAACTGGAAATCATCCTGGTGAAAACATCTGGTCGTTGGCACATCATCACCGCATATCCTTGCTCTTGAAGCAGAAACCTTTTTCTAAAAAACGGCTCCTTTAGCAGCCAACATTTCTTGAAAAGTCAATAATCAATGGGTTTCAAGCAAACTTATGGCTTTACTAATATTGGTTCGTTGTTTTCTATCTCTTAATCTTGACGGATAATTGGACAATACCATTAAAGATTTTTTCTTATCCTTACAGGATAATGTCTGTGGGAAGTAAAAAAAAACATTAAAAGCATGTTGAGTAGTAATCCTTTCTAGTAGTTCCACCAATGAAATATAGTGGTATAATCTAAAACGATATATATTCTCCTTTTACGGAGAGTACCATCCAGAACCATTGTGAATGAGATGACCTTTGGTTGTAAAGGAGCTGTTTTGCGCTATTGTTCCTTGAGAGAGGTGTAACGTCCTAAAAGCACGATTGACGGTTTTGTTTACCTCGAAACCTCTAAGGAGTTGTAGAGAGCATTTTTTATGTCGCCAAAGGGTTTGTTTAAAGGGATTTTTTATGCTGCAAAAGTAGATCAGTTAAATCGCTTTTTTTAATTTTCCAACATACCTGATATATCATGTGCTATTATAAATAGCCTTGGAAAAAACTGATCATCATGTTCCAAAACCATGATGAAACTGATCGATACAGCAACGCTTATCTTGTCGGAGAAGGCTGTGAGAGCTTCACAGTTTTATGATAATGTGGATGTGTCTCGTTTAATTCTCGATACAATCACAGAACTGGAGAGAAGAAAGCTGGAAGAGAACAGCAGATTGTACTATCCGGCTAGAGAGGAGCAAACTGTGCCTTATATTTATACATTGCCCAAAAATGGTAGCGTCTTTAAAGTTCGATACGTAAATATAGGGTACAGTATTGGAAAATCTTCAGGAGGATGTGATACCGATCAACTGGAAATCATCCTGGTGAAAACATCTGGTCGTTGGCACATCATCACCGCATATCCTTGCTCTTGAAGCAGAAACCTTTTTCTAAAAAACGGCTCCTTTAGGAGCCAACAATTCTTGAAAAGTCAATAATCAATGGGTTTCAAGCAAACTTATGGCTTTACTAATATTGGTTCGTTGTTTTTTATCCCTTAATCTTGACGGATAATTGGACAATACCATTAAAGATTTTTTCTTATCCTTACAGGATAATGTCTGTGGGAAGTAAAAAAAAACATTAAAAGCATGTTGAGTAGTAATCCTTTCTAGTAATTCCACCAATGAAATATAGTGGTATAATCAAAACCATATATATTCTCCTTTTACGGAGAGTACCATCCAAAACCATTGTTCCTTAAGAGAGGTGTAACGTCCTAAAAGCACGATTGACGCTTTTGTTTACTTCGAAACCTCTAAGGAGTTGTAGAGAGTATTTTTTATGTCGCCAAAGGGTTTGTTTAAAGGGATTTTTTATGCCGCAAAAGTAGATCAGTTAAATCGCTTTTTTTAATTTTCCAACGTACCTGATATATCATGTGCTAATATAAATAGCCTTGAAAAAAACTGATCATCATGTTCCAAAACCATGGGTGAAACTGATCGATACAGCAACGCTTATCTTGTCGGAGAAGGCTGTGAGAGCTTCACAGTTTTATGATAATGTGGATGTGTCTCGTTTAATTCTCGATACAATCACAGAACTGGAGAGAAGAAAGCTGGAAGAGAACAGCAGATTGTACTATCCGGCTAGAGAGGAGCAAACTGTGCCTTATATTTATACATTGCCCAAAAATGGTAGCGTCTTTAAAGTTCAATACGTAAATATAGGGTACAGTATTGGAAAATCTTCAGGAGGATGTGATACCGATCAACTGGAAATCATCCTGGTGAAAACATCTGGTCGTTGGCACATCATCACCGCATATCCTTGCTCTTGAAGCAGAAAACCTTTTTCTAAAAAACGGCTCCTTTAGCAGCCAACATTTCTTGAAAAGTCAATAATCAATGGGTTTCAAGCAAACTTATGGCTTTACTAATATTGGTTCGTTGTTTTCTATCTCTTAATCTTGACGGATAATTGGACAATACCATTAAAGATTTTTTCTTATCCTTACAGGATAATGTCTGTGGGAAGTAAAAAAAAACATTAAAAGCATGTTGAGTAGTAATCCTTTCTAGTAGTTCCACCAATGAAATATAGTGGTATAATCTAAAACCATATATATTCTCCTTTTACGGAGAGTACCATCCAGAACCATTGTGAATGAGATGACCTTTGGTTGTAAAGGAGCTGTTTTGCGCTATTGTTCCTTGAGAGAGGTGTAACGTCCTAAAAGCACGATTGACGGTTTTGTTTACCTCGAAACCTCTAAGGAGTTGTAGAGAGCATTTTTTATGTCGCCAAAGGGTTTGTTTAAAGGGATTTTTTATGCTGCAAAAGTAGATCAGTTAAATCGCTTTTTTTAATTTTCCAACATACCTGATATATCATGTGCTATTATAAATAGCCTTGGAAAAAACTGATCATCATGTTCCAAAACCATGATGAAACTGATCGATACAGCAACGCTTATCTTGTCGGAGAAGGCTGTGAGAGCTTCACAGTTTTATGATAATGTGGATGTGTCTCGTTTAATTCTCGATACAATCACAGAACTGGAGAGAAGAAAGCTGGAAGAGAACAGCAGATTGTACTATCCGGCTAGAGAGGAGCAAACTGTGCCTTATATTTATACATTGCCCAAAAATGGTAGCGTCTTTAAAGTTCGATACGTAAATATAGGGTACAGTATTGGAAAATCTTCAGGAGGATGTGATACCGATCAACTGGAAATCATCCTGGTGAAAACATCTGGTCGTTGGCACATCATCACCGCATATCCTTGCTCTTGAAGCAGAAACCTTTTTCTAAAAAACGGCTCCTTTAGGAGCCAACAATTCTTGAAAAGTCAATAATCAATGGGTTTCAAGCAAACTTATGGCTTTACTAATATTGGTTCGTTGTTTTTTATCCCTTAATCTTGACGGATAATTGGACAATACCATTAAAGATTTTTTCTTATCCTTACAGGATAATGTCTGTGGGAAGTAAAAAAAAACATTAAAAGCATGTTGAGTAGTAATCCTTTCTAGTAATTCCACCAATGAAATATAGTGGTATAATCAAAAACCATATATATTCTCCTTTTACGGAGAGTACCATCCAAAACCATTGTTCCTTAAGAGAGGTGTAACGTCCTAAAAGCACGATTGACGCTTTTGTTTACTTCGAAACCTCTAAGGAGTTGTAGAGAGTATTTTTATGTCGCCAAAGGGTTTGTTTAAAGGGATTTTTTATGCCGCAAAAGTAGATCAGTTAAATCGCTTTTTTTAATTTTCCAACGTACCTGATATATCATGTGCTAATATAAATAGCCTTGAAAAAAACTGATCATCATGTTCCAAAACCATGGGTGAAACTGATCGATACAGCAACGCTTATCTTGTCGGAGAAGGCTGTGAGAGCTTCACAGTTTTATGATAATGTGGATGTGTCTCGTTTAATTCTCGATACAATCACAGAACTGGAGAGAAGAAAGCTGGAAGAGAACAGCAGATTGTACTATCCGGCTAGAGAGGAGCAAACTGTGCCTTATATTTATACATTGCCCAAATATGGTAGCGTCTTTAAAGTTCGATACGTAAATATAGGGTACAGTATTGGAAAATCTTCAGGAGGATGTGATACCGATCAACTGGAAATCATCCTGGTGAAAACATCTGGTCGTTGGCACATCATCACCGCATATCCTTGCTCTTGAAGCAGAAACCTTTTTCTAAAAAACGGCTCCTTTAGCAGCCAACATTTCTTGAAAAGTCAATAATCAATGGGTTTCAAGCAAACTTATGGCTTTACTAATATTGGTTCGTTGTTTTCTATCTCTTAATCTTGACGGATAATTGGACAATACCATTAAAGATTTTTTCTTATCCTTACAGGATAATGTCTGTGGGAAGTAAAAAAAAACATTAAAAGCATGTTGAGTAGTAATCCTTTCTAGTAATTCCACCAATGAAATATAGTGGTATAATCAAAAACCATATATATTCTCCTTTTACGGAGAGTACCATCCAAAACCATTGTTCCTTAAGAGAGGTGTAACGTCCTAAAAGCACGATTGACGCTTTTGTTTACCTCGAAACCTCTAAGGAGTTGTAGAGAGTATATTTTTATGTCGCCAAAGGGTTTGTTTAAAGGGATTTTTTATGCCGCAAAAGTAGATCAGTTAAATCGCTTTTTTTAATTTTCCAACGTACCTGATATATCATGTGCTAATATAAATAGCCTTGAAAAAAACTGATCATCATGTTCCAAAACCATGGGTGAAACTGATCGATACAGCAACGCTTATCTTGTCGGAGAAGGCTGTGAGAGCTTCACAGTTTTATGATAATGTGGATGTGTCTCGTTTAATTCTCGATACAATCACAGAACTGGAGAGAACAAAGCTGGAAGAGAACAGCAGATTGTACTATCCGGCTAGAGAGGAGCAAACTGTGCCTTATATTTATACATTGCCCAAAAATGGTAGCGTCTTTAAAGTTCGATACGTAAATATAGGGTACAGTATTGGAAAATCTTCAGGAGGATGTGATACCGATCAACTGGAAATCATCCTAGTGAAAACATCTGGTCGTTGGCACATCATCACCGCATATCCTTGCTCTTGAAGCAGAAACCTTTTTCTAAAAAACGGCTCCTTTAGGAGCCAACATTTCTTGAAAAGTCAATAATCAATGGGTTTCAAGCAAACTTATGGCTTTACTAATATTGGTTCGTTGTTTTCTATCTCTTAATCTTGACGGATAATTGGACAATACCATTAAAGATTTTTCTTATCCTTACAGGATAATGTCTGTGGGAAGTAAAAAAAAACATTAAAAGCATGTTGAGTAGTAATCCTTTCTAGTAGTTCCACCAATGAAATATAGTGGTATAATCTAAAACCATATATATTCTCCTTTTACGGAGAGTACCATCCAGAACCATTGTGAATGAGATGACCTTTGGTTGTAAAGGAGCTGTTTTGCGCTATTGTTCCTTGAGAGAGGTGTAACGTCCTAAAAGCACGATTGACGCTTTTGTTTACCTCGAAACCTGTAAGGAGTTGTAGAGAGCATTTTTTATGTCGCCAAAGGGTTTGTTTAAAGGGATTTTTTATGCCGCAAAAGTAGATCAGTTAAATCGCTTTTTTTAATTTTCCAACATACCTGATATATCATGTGCTATTATAAATAGCCTTGGAAAAAACTGATCATCATGTTCCAAAACCATGATGAAACTGATCGATACAGCAACGCTTATCTTGTCGGAGAAGGCTGTGAGAGCTTCACAGTTTTATGATAATGTGGATGTGTCTCGTTTAATTCTCGATACAATCACAGAACTGGAGAGAAGAAAGCTGGAAGAGAACAGCAGATTGTACTATCCGGCTAGAGAGGAGCAAACTGTGCCTTATATTTATACATTGCCCAAAAATGGTAGCGTCTTTAAAGTTCGATACGTAAATATAGGGTACAGTATTGGAAAATCTTCAGGAGGATGTGATACCGATCAACTGGAAATCATCCTAGCGAAAACATCTGGTCGTTGGCACATCATCACCGCATATCCTTGCTCTTGAAGCAGAAACCTTTTTCTAAAAAACGGCTCCTTTAGGAGCCAACATTTCTTGAAAAGTCAATAATCAATGGATTTCAAGCAAACTTATGGCTTTACTAATATTGGTTCGTTGTTTTCTATCTCTTAATCTTGACGGATAATTGGACAATACCATTAAAGATTTTTTCTTATCCTTACAGGATAATGTCTGTGGGAAGTAAAAAAAAACATTAAAAGCATGTTGAGTAGTAATCCTTTCTAGTAATTCCACCAATGAAATATAGTGGTATAATCAAAAACCATATATATTCTCCTTTTACGGAGAGTACCATCCAAAACCATTGTTCCTTAAGAGAGGTGTAACGTCCTAAAAGCACGATTGACGCTTTTGTTTACCTCGAAACCTCTAAGGAGTTGTAGAGAGTATTTTTTATGTCGCCAAAGGGTTTGTTTAAAGGGATTTTTTATGCCGCAAAAGTAGATCAGTTAAATCGCTTTTTTTAATTTTCCAACGTACCTGATATATCATGTGCTAATATAAATAGCCTTGAAAAAAACTGATCATCATGTTCCAAAACCATGGGTGAAACTGATCGATACAGCAACGCTTATCTTGTCGGAGAAGGCTGTGAGAGCTTCACAGTTTTATGATAATGTGGATGTGTCTCGTTTAATTCTCGATACAATCACAGAACTGGAGAGAAGAAAGCTGGAAGAGAACAGCAGATTGTACTATCCGGCTAGAGAGGAGCAAACTGTGCCTTATATTTATACATTGCCCAAATATGGTAGCGTCTTTAAAGTTCGATACGTAAATATAGGGTACAGTATTGGAAAATCTTCAGGAGGATGTGATACCGATCAACTGGAAATCATCCTGGGGAAAACATCTGGTCGTTGGCACATCATCACCGCATATCCTTGCTCTTGAAGCAGAAACCTTTTTCTAAAAAACGGCTCCTTTAGGAGCCAACATTTCTTGAAAAGTCAATAATCAATGGGTTTCAAGCAAACTTATGGCTTTACTAATATTGGTTCGTTGTTTTCTATCTCTTAATCTTGACGGATAATTGGACAATACCATTAAAGATTTTTTCTTATCCTTACAGGATAATGTCTGTGGGAAGTAAAAAAAAACATTAAAAGCATGTTGAGTAGTAATCCTTTCTAGTAGTTCCACCAATGAAATATAGTGGTATAATCTAAAACCATATATATTCTCCTTTTACGGAGAGTACCATCCAGAACCATTGTGAATGAGATGACCTTTGGTTGTAAAGGAGCTGTTTTGCGCTATTGTTCCTTGAGAGAGGTGTAACGTCCTAAAAGCACGATTGACGCTTTTGTTTACCTCGAAACCTGTAAGGAGTTGTAGAGAGCATTTTTTATGTCGCCAAAGGGTTTGTTTAAAGGGATTTTTTATGCCGCAAAAGTAGATCAGTTAAATCGCTTTTTTTAATTTTCCAACATACCTGATATATCATGTGCTATTATAAATAGCCTTGGAAAAAACTGATCATCATGTTCCAAAACCATGATGAAACTGATCGATACAGCAACGCTTATCTTGTCGGAGAAGGCTGTGAGAGCTTCACAGTTTTATGATAATGTGGATGTGTCTCGTTTAATTCTCGATACAATCACAGAACTGGAGAGAAGAAAGCTGGAAGAGAACAGCAGATTGTACTATCCGGCTAGAGAGGAGCAAACTGTGCCTTATATTTATACATTGCCCAAATATGGTAGCGTCTTTAAAGTTCGATACGTAAATATAGGGTACAGTATTGGAAAATCTTCAGGAGGATGTGATACCGATCAACTGGAAATCATCCTGGTGAAAACATCTGGTCGTTGGCACATCATCACCGCATATCCTTGCTCTTGAAGCAGAAACCTTTTTCTAAAAAACGGCTCCTTTAGCAGCCAACATTTCTTGAAAAGTCAATAATCAATGGGTTTCAAGCAAACTTATGGCTTTACTAATATTGGTTCGTTGTTTTCTATCTCTTAATCTTGACGGATAATTGGACAATACCATTAAAGATTTTTTCTTATCCTTACAGGATAATGTCTGTGGGAAGTAAAAAAAAACATTAAAAGCATGTTGAGTAGTAATCCTTTCTAGTAGTTCCACCAATGAAATATAGTGGTATAATCTAAAACGATATATATTCTCCTTTTACGGAGAGTACCATCCAGAACCATTGTGAATGAGATGACCTTTGGTTGTAAAGGAGCTGTTTTGCGCTATTGTTCCTTGAGAGAGGTGTAACGTCCTAAAAGCACGATTGACGGTTTTGTTTACCTCGAAACCTCTAAGGAGTTGTAGAGAGCATTTTTTATGTCGCCAAAGGGTTTGTTTAAAGGGATTTTTTATGCTGCAAAAGTAGATCAGTTAAATCGCTTTTTTTAATTTTCCAACATACCTGATATATCATGTGCTATTATAAATAGCCTTGGAAAAAACTGATCATCATGTTCCAAAACCATGATGAAACTGATCGATACAGCAACGCTTATCTTGTCGGAGAAGGCTGTGAGAGCTTCACAGTTTTATGATAATGTGGATGTGTCTCGTTTAATTCTCGATACAATCACAGAACTGGAGAGAAGAAAGCTGGAAGAGAACAGCAGATTGTACTATCCGGCTAGAGAGGAGCAAACTGTGCCTTATATTTATACATTGCCCAAAAATGGTAGCGTCTTTAAAGTTCGATACGTAAATATAGGGTACAGTATTGGAAAATCTTCAGGAGGATGTGATACCGATCAACTGGAAATCATCCTGGTGAAAACATCTGGTCGTTGGCACATCATCACCGCATATCCTTGCTCTTGAAGCAGAAACCTTTTTCTAAAAAACGGCTCCTTTAGGAGCCAACAATTCTTGAAAAGTCAATAATCAATGGGTTTCAAGCAAACTTATGGCTTTACTAATATTGGTTCGTTGTTTTTTATCCCTTAATCTTGACGGATAATTGGACAATACCATTAAAGATTTTTTCTTATCCTTACAGGATAATGTCTGTGGGAAGTAAAAAAAAACATTAAAAGCATGTTGAGTAGTAATCCTTTCTAGTAATTCCACCAATGAAATATAGTGGTATAATCAAAAACCATATATATTCTCCTTTTACGGAGAGTACCATCCAAAACCATTGTTCCTTAAGAGAGGTGTAACGTCCTAAAAGCACGATTGACGCTTTTGTTTACTTCGAAACCTCTAAGGAGTTGTAGAGAGTATTTTTTATGTCGCCAAAGGGTTTGTTTAAAGGGATTTTTTATGCCGCAAAAGTAGATCAGTTAAATCGCTTTTTTTAATTTTCCAACGTACCTGATATATCATGTGCTAATATAAATAGCCTTGAAAAAAACTGATCATCATGTTCCAAAACCATGGGTGAAACTGATCGATACAGCAACGCTTATCTTGTCGGAGAAGGCTGTGAGAGCTTCACAGTTTTATGATAATGTGGATGTGTCTCGTTTAATTCTCGATACAATCACAGAACTGGAGAGAAGAAAGCTGGAAGAGAACAGCAGATTGTACTATCCGGCTAGAGAGGAGCAAACTGTGCCTTATATTTATACATTGCCCAAAAATGGTAGCGTCTTTAAAGTTCAATACGTAAATATAGGGTACAGTATTGGAAAATCTTCAGGAGGATGTGATACCGATCAACTGGAAATCATCCTGGTGAAAACATCTGGTCGTTGGCACATCATCACCGCATATCCTTGCTCTTGAAGCAGAAAACCTTTTTCTAAAAAACGGCTCCTTTAGCAGCCAACATTTCTTGAAAAGTCAATAATCAATGGGTTTCAAGCAAACTTATGGCTTTACTAATATTGGTTCGTTGTTTTCTATCTCTTAATCTTGACGGATAATTGGACAATACCATTAAAGATTTTTTCTTATCCTTACAGGATAATGTCTGTGGGAAGTAAAAAAAAACATTAAAAGCATGTTGAGTAGTAATCCTTTCTAGTAGTTCCACCAATGAAATATAGTGGTATAATCTAAAACCATATATATTCTCCTTTTACGGAGAGTACCATCCAGAACCATTGTGAATGAGATGACCTTTGGTTGTAAAGGAGCTGTTTTGCGCTATTGTTCCTTGAGAGAGGTGTAACGTCCTAAAAGCACGATTGACGGTTTTGTTTACCTCGAAACCTCTAAGGAGTTGTAGAGAGCATTTTTTATGTCGCCAAAGGGTTTGTTTAAAGGGATTTTTTATGCTGCAAAAGTAGATCAGTTAAATCGCTTTTTTTAATTTTCCAACATACCTGATATATCATGTGCTATTATAAATAGCCTTGGAAAAAACTGATCATCATGTTCCAAAACCATGATGAAACTGATCGATACAGCAACGCTTATCTTGTCGGAGAAGGCTGTGAGAGCTTCACAGTTTTATGATAATGTGGATGTGTCTCGTTTAATTCTCGATACAATCACAGAACTGGAGAGAAGAAAGCTGGAAGAGAACAGCAGATTGTACTATCCGGCTAGAGAGGAGCAAACTGTGCCTTATATTTATACATTGCCCAAAAATGGTAGCGTCTTTAAAGTTCGATACGTAAATATAGGGTACAGTATTGGAAAATCTTCAGGAGGATGTGATACCGATCAACTGGAAATCATCCTGGTGAAAACATCTGGTCGTTGGCACATCATCACCGCATATCCTTGCTCTTGAAGCAGAAACCTTTTTCTAAAAAACGGCTCCTTTAGGAGCCAACAATTCTTGAAAAGTCAATAATCAATGGGTTTCAAGCAAACTTATGGCTTTACTAATATTGGTTCGTTGTTTTTTATCCCTTAATCTTGACGGATAATTGGACAATACCATTAAAGATTTTTTCTTATCCTTACAGGATAATGTCTGTGGGAAGTAAAAAAAAACATTAAAAGCATGTTGAGTAGTAATCCTTTCTAGTAATTCCACCAATGAAATATAGTGGTATAATCAAAAACCATATATATTCTCCTTTTACGGAGAGTACCATCCAAAACCATTGTTCCTTAAGAGAGGTGTAACGTCCTAAAAGCACGATTGACGCTTTTGTTTACTTCGAAACCTCTAAGGAGTTGTAGAGAGTATTTTTTATGTCGCCAAAGGGTTTGTTTAAAGGGATTTTTTATGCCGCAAAAGTAGATCAGTTAAATCGCTTTTTTTAATTTTCCAACGTACCTGATATATCATGTGCTAATATAAATAGCCTTGAAAAAAACTGATCATCATGTTCCAAAACCATGGGTGAAACTGATCGATACAGCAACGCTTATCTTGTCGGAGAAGGCTGTGAGAGCTTCACAGTTTTATGATAATGTGGATGTGTCTCGTTTAATTCTCGATACAATCACAGAACTGGAGAGAAGAAAGCTGGAAGAGAACAGCAGATTGTACTATCCGGCTAGAGAGGAGCAAACTGTGCCTTATATTTATACATTGCCCAAAAATGGTAGCGTCTTTAAAGTTCAATACGTAAATATAGGGTACAGTATTGGAAAATCTTCAGGAGGATGTGATACCGATCAACTGGAAATCATCCTGGTGAAAACATCTGGTCGTTGGCACATCATCACCGCATATCCTTGCTCTTGAAGCAGAAACCTTTTTCTAAAAAACGGCTCCTTTAGGAGCCAACATTTCTTGAAAAGTCAATAATCAATGGGTTTCAAGCAAACTTATGGCTTTACTAATATTGGTTCGTTGTTTTCTATCTCTTAATCTTGACGGATAATTGGACAATACCATTAAAGATTTTTTCTTATCCTTACAGGATAATGTCTGTGGGAAGTAAAAAAAAACATTAAAAGCATGTTGAGTAGTAATCCTTTCTAGTAGTTCCACCAATGAAATATAGTGGTATAATCTAAAACCATATATATTCTCCTTTTACGGAGAGTACCATCCAGAACCATTGTGAATGAGATGACCTTTGGTTGTAAAGGAGCTGTTTTGCGCTATTGTTCCTTGAGAGAGGTGTAACGTCCTAAAAGCACGATTGACGCTTTTGTTTACCTCGAAACCTGTAAGGAGTTGTAGAGAGCATTTTTTATGTCGCCAAAGGGTTTGTTTAAAGGGATTTTTTATGCCGCAAAAGTAGATCAGTTAAATCGCTTTTTTTAATTTTCCAACATACCTGATATATCATGTGCTATTATAAATAGCCTTGGAAAAAACTGATCATCATGTTCCAAAACCATGATGAAACTGATCGATACAGCAACGCTTATCTTGTCGGAGAAGGCTGTGAGAGCTTCACAGTTTTATGATAATGTGGATGTGTCTCGTTTAATTCTCGATACAATCACAGAACTGGAGAGAAGAAAGCTGGAAGAGAACAGCAGATTGTACTATCCGGCTAGAGAGGAGCAAACTGTGCCTTATATTTATACATTGCCCAAATATGGTAGCGTCTTTAAAGTTCGATACGTAAATATAGGGTACAGTATTGGAAAATCTTCAGGAGGATGTGATACCGATCAACTGGAAATCATCCTGGTGAAAACATCTGGTCGTTGGCACATCATCACCGCATATCCTTGCTCTTGAAGCAGAAAACCTTTTTCTAAAAAACGGCTCCTTTAGCAGCCAACATTTCTTGAAAAGTCAATAATCAATGGGTTTCAAGCAAACTTATGGCTTTACTAATATTGGTTCGTTGTTTTCTATCTGTTAATCTTGACGGATAATTGGACAATACCATTAAAGATTTTTTCTTATCCTTACAGGATAATGTCTGTGGGAAGTAAAAAAAAACATTAAAAGCATGTTGAGTAGTAATCCTTTCTAGTAGTTCCACCAATGAAATATAGTGGTATAATCTAAAACCATATATATTCTCCTTTTACGGAGAGTACCATCCAGAACCATTGTGAATGAGATGACCTTTGGTTGTAAAGGAGCTGTTTTGCGCTATTGTTCCTTGAGAGAGGTGTAACGTCCTAAAAGCACGATTGACGGTTTTGTTTACCTCGAAACCTCTAAGGAGTTGTAGAGAGCATTTTTTATGTCGCCAAAGGGTTTGTTTAAAGGGATTTTTTATGCTGCAAAAGTAGATCAGTTAAATCGCTTTTTTTAATTTTCCAACATACCTGATATATCATGTGCTATTATAAATAGCCTTGGAAAAAACTGATCATCATGTTCCAAAACCATGATGAAACTGATCGATACAGCAACGCTTATCTTGTCGGAGAACGTTGTGAGAGCTTCACAGTTTTATGATAATGTGGATGTGTCTCGTTTAATTCTCGATACAATCACAGAACTGGAGAGAAGAAAGCTCGAAGAGAACAGCAGATTGTACTATCCGGCTAGAGAGGAGCAAACTGTGCCTTATGTTTATACATTGCCCAAAAATGGTAGCGTCTTTAAAGTTCGATACGTAAATATAGGGTACAGTATTGGAAAATCTTCAGGAGGATGTGATACCGATCAACTGGAAATCATCCTGGTGAAAACATCTGGTCGTTGGCACATCATCACCGCATATCCTTGCTCTTGAAGCAGAAACCTTTTTCTAAAAAACGGCTCCTTTAGGAGCCAACAATTCTTGAAAAGTCAATAATCAATGGGTTTCAAGCAAACTTATGGCTTTACTAATATTGGTTCGTTGTTTTTTATCCCTTAATCTTGACGGATAATTGGACAATACCATTAAAGATTTTTTCTTATCCTTACAGGATAATGTCTGTGGGAAGTAAAAAAAAACATTAAAAGCATGTTGAGTAGTAATCCTTTCTAGTAATTCCACCAATGAAATATAGTGGTATAATCAAAAACCATATATATTCTCCTTTTACGGAGAGTACCATCCAAAACCATTGTTCCTTAAGAGAGGTGTAACGTCCTAAAAGCACGATTGACGCTTTTGTTTACTTCGAAACCTCTAAGGAGTTGTAGAGAGTATTTTTTATGTCGCCAAAGGGTTTGTTTAAAGGGATTTTTTATGCCGCAAAAGTAGATCAGTTAAATCGCTTTTTTTAATTTTCCAACGTACCTGATATATCATGTGCTAATATAAATAGCCTTGAAAAAAACTGATCATCATGTTCCAAAACCATGGGTGAAACTGATCGATACAGCAACGCTTATCTTGTCGGAGAAGGCTGTGAGAGCTTCACAGTTTTATGATAATGTGGATGTGTCTCGTTTAATTCTCGATACAATCACAGAACTGGAGAGAAGAAAGCTGGAAGAGAACAGCAGATTGTACTATCCGGCTAGAGAGGAGCAAACTGTGCCTTATATTTATACATTGCCCAAAAATGGTAGCGTCTTTAAAGTTCAATACGTAAATATAGGGTACAGTATTGGAAAATCTTCAGGAGGATGTGATACCGATCAACTGGAAATCATCCTGGTGAAAACATCTGGTCGTTGGCACATCATCACCGCATATCCTTCCTCTTGAAGCAGAAACCTTTTTCTAAAAAACGGCTCCTTTAGGAGCCAACATTTCTTGAAAAGTCAATAATCAATGGGTTTCAAGCAAACTTATGGCTTTACTAATATTGGTTCGTTGTTTTCTATCTCTTAATCTTGACGGATAATTGGACAATACCATTAAAGATTTTTTCTTATCCTTACAGGATAATGTCTGTGGGAAGTAAAAAAAAACATTAAAAGCATGTTGAGTAGTAATCCTTTCTAGTAATTCCACCAATGAAATATAGTGGTATAATCTAGAACCATATATATTCTCCTTTTACGGAAAGTACCATCCAGAACCATTGTGAATGAGATGAGCTTTGGTTCAAAAGGACCTGTTTTGCGCTATTGTTCCTTGAGAGAGGTGTAACGTCCTAAAAACAGGATTGCCGCTTTTATTTACCTCGAAACCTCTAAGGAGTTTTAGAGAGCATTGTTTATGTCAGCAAAGGAATTGTTTAAAGGGATTTTTTATGCCGCAAAAGTAGATCAGTCAAATCGCTTTTTTTAATTTACCAACATACCTGTGCTATTAGAAATAGTCTTGGAAAAAACTGATCATGTTCCAAAACCATGATGAAAGTGATCGATACAGCAACGCTTATCTTGTCGGAGAAGGCTGTGAGAGCTTCACAGTTTTATGATAATGTGGATGTGTCTCGTTTAATTCTCGATACAATCACAGAACTGGAGAGAAGAAAGCTGGAAGAGAACAGCAGATTGTACTATCCGGCTAGAGAGGAGCATACTGTGCCTGATGTTTATATATTGCCAAAAAATGGAAGCGTCTTTAAAGTTCCATACGTAAATATAGGGTAAAGCATTGGAAAATCTTCAGGAGGATGTGATACCGATCAACTGAAAATCATCCAGGTGAAAAAATCGGGTCGTTGGCACATCATCACCGCATATCCTTGCTCTTCAAGCAGAAACCTTTTTCTAAAAAACGGCTCCTTTAGGAGCCAACAATTCTTGAAAAGTCAATAATCAATGGGTTTCAAGCAAACTTATGGCTTTACTAATATTGGTTCGTTGTTTATCCCTTGATCTTGACGGATAATTGGACAATACCATTAAAGATTTTTTCTTATCCTTACAGGATAATGTCTGTGGCAAGTAAAAAAAAACATTAAAAGCATGTTGAGTAGTAATCCTTTCTAGTAGTTCCACCAATGAAATATAGTGGTATAATCTAAAACCATATATATTCTCCTTTTACGGAAAGTACCATCCAGAACCATTGTGAATGAGATGACCTTTGGTTGTAAAGGAGCTGTTTTGCGCTATTGTTCCTTGAGAGAGGTATAACGTTCTAAAAGCAGGACTGACGCTTTTATTTACCTCAAAACCTCTAAGGAGTTGTAGAGAGCATTTTTTATGTCGGCAGAGGGTTTGTTTAAAGGGATTTTTTATGCCGCAAAAGTAGATCAGTTAAATCGCTTTTTTTAATTTTCCAATGTACCTGATATATCATGTGCTATTATAAATAGCCTTGAAAAAAACTCATCATCATGTTCCAAAACCATGATGAAACTGATCGATACAGCAACGCTTATCTTGTCGGAGAACGTTGTGAGAGCTTCACAGTTTTATGATAATGTGGATGTGTCTCGTTTAATTCTCGATACAATCACAGAACTGGAGAGAAGAAAGCTCGAAGAGAACAGCAGATTGTACTATCCGGCTAGAGAGGAGCAAACTGTGCCTTATGTTTATACATTGCCCAAAAATGGTAGCGTCTTTAAAGTTCCATACGTAAATATAGGGTACAGTATTGGAAAATCTTCAGGAGGATGTGATACCGATCAACTGGAAATCATCCTGGTGAAAACATCTGGTCGTTGGCACATCATCACCGCATATCCTTGCTCTTGAAGCAGAAACCTTTTTCTAAAAAACGGCTCCTTTAGGAGCCAACAATTCTTGAAAAGTCAATAATCAATGGGTTTCAAGCAAACTTATGGCTTTACTAATATTGGTTCGTTGTTTTTTATCCCTTAATCTTGACGGATAATTGGACAATACCATTAAAGATTTTTTCTTATCCTTACAGGATAATGTCTGTGGGAAGTAAAAAAAAACATTAAAAGCATGTTGAGTAGTAATCCTTTCTAGTAATTCCACCAATGAAATATAGTGGTATAATCAAAAACCATATATATTCTCCTTTTACGGAGAGTACCATCCAAAACCATTGTTCCTTAAGAGAGGTGTAACGTCCTAAAAGCACGATTGACGCTTTTGTTTACTTCGAAACCTCTAAGGAGTTGTAGAGAGTATTTTTTATGTCGCCAAAGGGTTTGTTTAAAGGGATTTTTTATGCCGCAAAAGTAGATCAGTTAAATCGCTTTTTTTAATTTTCCAACGTACCTGATATATCATGTGCTAATATAAATAGCCTTGAAAAAAACTGATCATCATGTTCCAAAACCATGGGTGAAACTGATCGATACAGCAACGCTTATCTTGTCGGAGAAGGCTGTGAGAGCTTCACAGTTTTATGATAATGTGGATGTGTCTCGTTTAATTCTCGATACAATCACAGAACTGGAGAGAAGAAAGCTGGAAGAGAACAGCAGATTGTACTATCCGGCTAGAGAGGAGCAAACTGTGCCTTATATTTATACATTGCCCAAAAATGGTAGCGTCTTTAAAGTTCAATACGTAAATATAGGGTACAGTATTGGAAAATCTTCAGGAGGATGTGATACCGATCAACTGGAAATCATCCTGGTGAAAACATCTGGTCGTTGGCACATCATCACCGCATATCCTTGCTCTTGAAGCAGAAACCTTTTTCTAAAAAACGGCTCCTTTAGGAGCCAACATTTCTTGAAAAGTCAATAATCAATGGGTTTCAAGCAAACTTATGGCTTTACTAATATTGGTTCGTTGTTTTCTATCTCTTAATCTTGACGGATAATTGGACAATACCATTAAAGATTTTTTCTTATCCTTACAGGATAATGTCTGTGGGAAGTAAAAAAAAACATTAAAAGCATGTTGAGTAGTAATCCTTTCTAGTAGTTCCACCAATGAAATATAGTGGTATAATCTAAAACCATATATATTCTCCTTTTACGGAGAGTACCATCCAGAACCATTGTGAATGAGATGACCTTTGGTTGTAAAGGAGCTGTTTTGCGCTATTGTTCCTTGAGAGAGGTGTAACGTCCTAAAAGCACGATTGACGCTTTTGTTTACCTCGAAACCTGTAAGGAGTTGTAGAGAGCATTTTTTATGTCGCCAAAGGGTTTGTTTAAAGGGATTTTTTATGCCGCAAAAGTAGATCAGTTAAATCGCTTTTTTTAATTTTCCAACATACCTGATATATCATGTGCTATTATAAATAGCCTTGGAAAAAACTGATCATCATGTTCCAAAACCATGATGAAACTGATCGATACAGCAACGCTTATCTTGTCGGAGAAGGCTGTGAGAGCTTCACAGTTTTATGATAATGTGGATGTGTCTCGTTTAATTCTCGATACAATCACAGAACTGGAGAGAAGAAAGCTGGAAGAGAACAGCAGATTGTACTATCCGGCTAGAGAGGAGCAAACTGTGCCTTATATTTATACATTGCCCAAATATGGTAGCGTCTTTAAAGTTCGATACGTAAATATAGGGTACAGTATTGGAAAATCTTCAGGAGGATGTGATACCGATCAACTGGAAATCATCCTGGTGAAAACATCTGGTCGTTGGCACATCATCACCGCATATCCTTGCTCTTGAAGCAGAAAACCTTTTTCTAAAAAACGGCTCCTTTAGCAGCCAACATTTCTTGAAAAGTCAATAATCAATGGGTTTCAAGCAAACTTATGGCTTTACTAATATTGGTTCGTTGTTTTCTATCTGTTAATCTTGACGGATAATTGGACAATACCATTAAAGATTTTTTCTTATCCTTACAGGATAATGTCTGTGGGAAGTAAAAAAAAACATTAAAAGCATGTTGAGTAGTAATCCTTTCTAGTAGTTCCACCAATGAAATATAGTGGTATAATCTAAAACCATATATATTCTCCTTTTACGGAGAGTACCATCCAGAACCATTGTGAATGAGATGACCTTTGGTTGTAAAGGAGCTGTTTTGCGCTATTGTTCCTTGAGAGAGGTGTAACGTCCTAAAAGCACGATTGACGGTTTTGTTTACCTCGAAACCTCTAAGGAGTTGTAGAGAGCATTTTTTATGTCGCCAAAGGGTTTGTTTAAAGGGATTTTTTATGCTGCAAAAGTAGATCAGTTAAATCGCTTTTTTTAATTTTCCAACATACCTGATATATCATGTGCTATTATAAATAGCCTTGGAAAAAACTGATCATCATGTTCCAAAACCATGATGAAACTGATCGATACAGCAACGCTTATCTTGTCGGAGAACGTTGTGAGAGCTTCACAGTTTTATGATAATGTGGATGTGTCTCGTTTAATTCTCGATACAATCACAGAACTGGAGAGAAGAAAGCTCGAAGAGAACAGCAGATTGTACTATCCGGCTAGAGAGGAGCAAACTGTGCCTTATGTTTATACATTGCCCAAAAATGGTAGCGTCTTTAAAGTTCGATACGTAAATATAGGGTACAGTATTGGAAAATCTTCAGGAGGATGTGATACCGATCAACTGGAAATCATCCTGGTGAAAACATCTGGTCGTTGGCACATCATCACCGCATATCCTTGCTCTTGAAGCAGAAACCTTTTTCTAAAAAACGGCTCCTTTAGGAGCCAACAATTCTTGAAAAGTCAATAATCAATGGGTTTCAAGCAAACTTATGGCTTTACTAATATTGGTTCGTTGTTTTTTATCCCTTAATCTTGACGGATAATTGGACAATACCATTAAAGATTTTTTCTTATCCTTACAGGATAATGTCTGTGGGAAGTAAAAAAAAACATTAAAAGCATGTTGAGTAGTAATCCTTTCTAGTAATTCCACCAATGAAATATAGTGGTATAATCAAAAACCATATATATTCTCCTTTTACGGAGAGTACCATCCAAAACCATTGTTCCTTAAGAGAGGTGTAACGTCCTAAAAGCACGATTGACGCTTTTGTTTACTTCGAAACCTCTAAGGAGTTGTAGAGAGTATTTTTTATGTCGCCAAAGGGTTTGTTTAAAGGGATTTTTTATGCCGCAAAAGTAGATCAGTTAAATCGCTTTTTTTAATTTTCCAACGTACCTGATATATCATGTGCTAATATAAATAGCCTTGAAAAAAACTGATCATCATGTTCGAAAACCATGGGTGAAACTGATCGATACAGCAACGCTTATCTTGTCGGAGAAGGCTGTGAGAGCTTCACAGTTTTATGATAATGTGGATGTGTCTCGTTTAATTCTCGATACAATCACAGAACTGGAGAGAAGAAAGCTGGAAGAGAACAGCAGATTGTACTATCCGGCTAGAGAGGAGCAAACTGTGCCTTATATTTATACATTGCCCAAAAATGGTAGCGTCTTTAAAGTTCAATACGTAAATATAGGGTACAGTATTGGAAAATCTTCAGGAGGATGTGATACCGATCAACTGGAAATCATCCTGGTGAAAACATCTGGTCGTTGGCACATCATCACCGCATATCCTTCCTCTTGAAGCAGAAACCTTTTTCTAAAAAACGGCTCCTTTAGGAGCCAACATTTCTTGAAAAGTCAATAATCAATGGGTTTCAAGCAAACTTATGGCTTTACTAATATTGGTTCGTTGTTTTCTATCTCTTAATCTTGACGGATAATTGGACAATACCATTAAAGATTTTTTCTTATCCTTACAGGATAATGTCTGTGGGAAGTAAAAAAAAACATTAAAAGCATGTTGAGTAGTAATCCTTTCTAGTAATTCCACCAATGAAATATAGTGGTATAATCTAGAACCATATATATTCTCCTTTTACGGAAAGTACCATCCAGAACCATTGTGAATGAGATGAGCTTTGGTTCAAAAGGACCTGTTTTGCGCTATTGTTCCTTGAGAGAGGTGTAACGTCCTAAAAACAGGATTGCCGCTTTTATTTACCTCGAAACCTCTAAGGAGTTTTAGAGAGCATTGTTTATGTCAGCAAAGGAATTGTTTAAAGGGATTTTTTATGCCGCAAAAGTAGATCAGTCAAATCGCTTTTTTTAATTTACCAACATACCTGTGCTATTAGAAATAGTCTTGGAAAAAACTGATCATGTTCCAAAACCATGATGAAAGTGATCGATACAGCAACGCTTATCTTGTCGGAGAAGGCTGTGAGAGCTTCACAGTTTTATGATAATGTGGATGTGTCTCGTTTAATTCTCGATACAATCACAGAACTGGAGAGAAGAAAGCTGGAAGAGAACAGCAGATTGTACTATCCGGCTAGAGAGGAGCATACTGTGCCTGATGTTTATATATTGCCAAAAAATGGAAGCGTCTTTAAAGTTCCATACGTAAATATAGGGTAAAGCATTGGAAAATCTTCAGGAGGATGTGATACCGATCAACTGAAAATCATCCAGGTGAAAAAATCGGGTCGTTGGCACATCATCACCGCATATCCTTGCTCTTCAAGCAGAAACCTTTTTCTAAAAAACGGCTCCTTTAGGAGCCAACAATTCTTGAAAAGTCAATAATCAATGGGTTTCAAGCAAACTTATGGCTTTACTAATATTGGTTCGTTGTTTATCCCTTGATCTTGACGGATAATTGGACAATACCATTAAAGATTTTTTCTTATCCTTACAGGATAATGTCTGTGGCAAGTAAAAAAAAACATTAAAAGCATGTTGAGTAGTAATCCTTTCTAGTAGTTCCACCAATGAAATATAGTGGTATAATCTAAAACCATATATATTCTCCTTTTACGGAAAGTACCATCCAGAACCATTGTGAATGAGATGACCTTTGGTTGTAAAGGAGCTGTTTTGCGCTATTGTTCCTTGAGAGAGGTATAACGTTCTAAAAGCAGGACTGACGCTTTTATTTACCTCAAAACCTCTAAGGAGTTGTAGAGAGCATTTTTTATGTCGGCAGAGGGTTTGTTTAAAGGGATTTTTTATGCCGCAAAAGTAGATCAGTTAAATCGCTTTTTTTAATTTTCCAATGTACCTGATATATCATGTGCTATTATAAATAGCCTTGAAAAAAACTCATCATCATGTTCCAAAACCATGATGAAACTGATCGATACAGCAACGCTTATCTTGTCGGAGAACGTTGTGAGAGCTTCACAGTTTTATGATAATGTGGATGTGTCTCGTTTAATTCTCGATACAATCACAGAACTGGAGAGAAGAAAGCTCGAAGAGAACAGCAGATTGTACTATCCGGCTAGAGAGGAGCAAACTGTGCCTTATGTTTATACATTGCCCAAAAATGGTAGCGTGTTTAAAGTTCCATACGTAAATATAGGGTACAGTATTGGAAAATCTTCAGGAGGATGTGATACCGATCAACTGGAAATCATCCTGGTGAAAACATCTGGTCGTTGGCACATCATCACCGCATATCCTTGCTCTTGAAGCAGAAACCTTTTTCTAAAAAACGGCTCCTTTAGGAGCCAACAATTCTTGAAAAGTCAATAATCAATGGGTTTCAAGCAAACTTATGGCTTTACTAATATTGGTTCGTTGTTTTTTATCCCTTAATCTTGACGGATAATTGGACAATACCATTAAAGATTTTTTCTTATCCTTACAGGATAATGTCTGTGGGAAGTAAAAAAAAACATTAAAAGCATGTTGAGTAGTAATCCTTTCTAGTAATTCCACCAATGAAATATAGTGGTATAATCAAAAACCATATATATTCTCCTTTTACGGAGAGTACCATCCAAAACCATTGTTCCTTAAGAGAGGTGTAACGTCCTAAAAGCACGATTGACGCTTTTGTTTACCTCGAAACCTCTAAGGAGTTGTAGAGAGTATTTTTTATGTCGCCAAAGGGTTTGTTTAAAGGGATTTTTTATGCCGCAAAAGTAGATCAGTTAAATCGCTTTTTTTAATTTTCCAACGTACCTGATATATCATGTGCTAATATAAATAGCCTTGAAAAAAACTGATCATCATGTTCCAAAACCATGGGTGAAACTGATCGATAAAGCAACGCTTATCTTGTCAGAGAAGGCTGTGAGAGCTTCACAGTTTTATGATAATGTGGATGTGTCTCGTTTAATTCTCGATACAATCACAGAACTGGAGAGAAGAAAGCTGGAAGAGAACAGCAGATTGTACTATCCGGCTAGAGAGGAGCAAACTGTGCCTTATATTTATACATTGCCCAAAAATGGTAGCGTCTTTAAAGTTCGATACGTAAATATAGGGTACAGTATTGGAAAATCTTCAGGAGGATGTGATACCGATCAACTGGAAATCATCCTAGTGAAAACATCTGGTCGTTGGCACATCATCACCGCATATCCTTGCTCTTGAAGCAGAAACCTTTTTCTAAAAAACGGCTCCTTTAGGAGCCAACATTTCTTGAAAAGTCAATAATCAATGGGTTTCAAGCAAACTTATGGCTTTACTAATATTGGTTCGTTGTTTTCTATCTCTTAATCTTGACGGATAATTGGACAATACCATTAAAGATTTTTTCTTATCCTTACAGGATAATGTCTGTGGGAAGTAAAAAAAAACATGAAAAGCATGTTGAGTAGTAATCCTTCTAGTAATTTCACCAATGAAATATAGTGGTATAATCTAGAACCATATATATTCTCCTTTTACGGAAAGTACCATCCAGAACCATTGTGAATGAGATGAGCTTTGGTTCAAAAGGACCTGTTTTGCGCTATTGTTCCTTGAGAGAGGTGTAACGTCCTAAAAACAGGATTGCCGCTTTTATTTACCTCGAAACCTCTAAGGAGTTTTAGAGAGCATTGTTTATGTCAGCAAAGGAATTGTTTAAAGGGATTTTTTATGCCGCAAAAGTAGATCAGTCAAATCGCTTTTTTTAATTTTCCAACATACCTGTGCTATTAGAAATAGTCTTGGAAAAAACTGATCATGTTCCAAAACCATGATGAAAGTGATCGATACAGCAACGCTTATCTTGTCGGAGAAGGCTGTGAGAGCTTCACAGTTTTATGATAATGTGGATGTGTCTCGTTTAATTCTCGATACAATCACAGAACTGGAGAGAAGAAAGCTGGAAGAGAACAGCAGATTGTACTATCCGGCTAGAGAGGAGCATACTGTGCCTGATGTTTATATATTGCCAAAAAATGGAAGCGTCTTTAAAGTTCCATACGTAAATATAGGGTAAAGCATTGGAAAATCTTCAGGAGGATGTGATACCGATCAACTGAAAATCATCCAGGTGAAAAAATCGGGTCGTTGGCACATCATCACCGCATATCCTTGCTCTTCAAGCAGAAACCTTTTTCTAAAAAACGGCTCCTTTAGGAGCCAACAATTCTTGAAAAGTCAATAATCAATGGGTTTCAAGCAAACTTATGGCTTTACTAATATTGGTTCGTTGTTTATCCCTTGATCTTGACGGATAATTGGACAATACCATTAAAGATTTTTTCTTATCCTTACAGGATAATGTCTGTGGCAAGTAAAAAAAAACATTAAAAGCATGTTGAGTAGTAATCCTTTCTAGTAGTTCCACCAATGAAATATAGTGGTATAATCTAAAACCATATATATTCTCCTTTTACGGAAAGTACCATCCAGAACCATTGTGAATGAGATGACCTTTGGTTGTAAAGGAGCTGTTTTGCGCTATTGTTCCTTGAGAGAGGTATAACGTTCTAAAAGCAGGACTGACGCTTTTATTTACCTCAAAACCTCTAAGGAGTTGTAGAGAGCATTTTTTATGTCGGCAAAGGGTTTGTTTAAAGGGATTTTTTATGCCGCAAAAGTAGATCAGTTAAATCGCTTTTTTTAATTTTCCAATGTACCTGATATATCATGTGCTATTATAAATAGCCTTGAAAAAAACTCATCATCATGTTCCAAAACCATGATGAAACTGATCGATACAGCAACGCTTATCTTGTCGGAGAACGTTGTGAGAGCTTCACAGTTTTATGATAATGTGGATGTGTCTCGTTTAATTCTCGATACAATCACAGAACTGGAGAGAAGAAAGCTCGAAGAGAACAGCAGATTGTACTATCCGGCTAGAGAGGAGCAAACTGTGCCTTATGTTTATACATTGCCCAAAAATGGTAGCGTCTTTAAAGTTCCATACGTAAATATAGGGTACAGTATTGGAAAATCTTCAGGAGGATGTGATACCGATCAACTGGAAATCATCCTGGTGAAAACATCTGGTCGTTGGCACATCATCACCGCATATCCTTGCTCTTGAAGCAGAAACCTTTTTCTAAAAAACGGCTCCTTTAGGAGCCAACAATTCTTGAAAAGTCAATAATCAATGGGTTTCAAGCAAACTTATGGCTTTACTAATATTGGTTCGTTGTTTTTTATCCCTTAATCTTGACGGATAATTGGACAATACCATTAAAGATTTTTTCTTATCCTTACAGGATAATGTCTGTGGGAAGTAAAAAAAAACATTAAAAGCATGTTGAGTAGTAATCCTTTCTAGTAATTCCACCAATGAAATATAGTGGTATAATCAAAAACCATATATATTCTCCTTTTACGGAGAGTACCATCCAAAACCATTGTTCCTTAAGAGAGGTGTAACGTCCTAAAAGCACGATTGACGCTTTTGTTTACCTCGAAACCTCTAAGGAGTTGTAGAGAGTATTTTTTATGTCGCCAAAGGGTTTGTTTAAAGGGATTTTTTATGCCGCAAAAGTAGATCAGTTAAATCGCTTTTTTTAATTTTCCAACGTACCTGATATATCATGTGCTAATATAAATAGCCTTGAAAAAAACTGATCATCATGTTCCAAAACCATGGGTGAAACTGATCGATACAGCAACGCTTATCTTGTCGGAGAAGGCTGTGAGAGCTTCACAGTTTTATGATAATGTGGATGTGTCTCGTTTAATTCTCGATACAATCACAGAACTGGAGAGAAGAAAGCTGGAAGAGAACAGCAGATTGTACTATCCGGCTAGAGAGGAGCAAACTGTGCCTTATATTTATACATTGCCCAAAAATGGTAGCGTCTTTAAAGTTCGATACGTAAATATAGGGTACAGTATTGGAAAATCTTCAGGAGGATGTGATACCGATCAACTGGAAATCATCCTAGTGAAAACATCTGGTCGTTGGCACATCATCACCGCATATCCTTGCTCTTGAAGCAGAAACCTTTTTCTAAAAAACGGCTCCTTTAGGAGCCAACATTTCTTGAAAAGTCAATAATCAATGGGTTTCAAGCAAACTTATGGCTTTACTAATATTGGTTCGTTGTTTTCTATCTCTTAATCTTGACGGATAATTGGACAATACCATTAAAGATTTTTTCTTATCCTTACAGGATAATGTCTGTGGGAAGTAAAAAAAAACATGAAAAGCATGTTGAGTAGTAATCCTTCTAGTAATTTCACCAATGAAATATAGTGGTATAATCTAGAACCATATATATTCTCCTTTTACGGAAAGTACCATCCAGAACCATTGTGAATGAGATGAGCTTTGGTTCAAAAGGACCTGTTTTGCGCTATTGTTCCTTGAGAGAGGTGTAACGTCCTAAAAACAGGATTGCCGCTTTTATTTACCTCGAAACCTCTAAGGAGTTTTAGAGAGCATTGTTTATGTCAGCAAAGGAATTGTTTAAAGGGATTTTTTATGCCGCAAAAGTAGATCAGTCAAATCGCTTTTTTTAATTTTCCAACATACCTGTGCTATTAGAAATAGTCTTGGAAAAAACTGATCATGTTCCAAAACCATGATGAAAGTGATCGATACAGCAACGCTTATCTTGTCGGAGAAGGCTGTGAGAGCTTCACAGTTTTATGATAATGTGGATGTGTCTCGTTTAATTCTCGATACAATCACAGAACTGGAGAGAAGAAAGCTGGAAGAGAACAGCAGATTGTACTATCCGGCTAGAGAGGAGCATACTGTGCCTGATGTTTATATATTGCCAAAAATGGAAGCGTCTTTAAAGTTCCATACGTAAATATAGGGTAAAGCATTGGAAAATCTTCAGGAGGATGTGATACCGATCAACTGAAAATCATCCAGGTGAAAAAATCGGGTCGTTGGCAGATCATCACCGCATATCCTTGCTCTTCAAGCAGAAACCTTTTTCTAAAAAACGGCTCCTTTAGGAGCCAACAATTCTTGAAAAGTCAATAATCAATGGGTTTCAAGCAAACTTATGGCTTTACTAATATTGGTTCGTTGTTTTTTATCCCTTGATCTTGACGGATAATTGGACAATACCATTAAAGATTTTTTCTTATCCTTACAGGATAATGTCTGTGGCAAGTAAAAAAAAACATTAAAAGCATGTTGAGTCGTAATCCTTTCTAGTAGTTCCACCAATGAAATATAGTGGTATAATCTAAAACCATATATATTCTCCTTTTACGGAAAGTACCATCCAGAACCATTGTGAATGAGATGACCTTTGGTTGTAAAGGAGCTGTTTTGCGCTATTGTTCCTTGAGAGAGGTATAACGTTCTAAAAGCAGGACTGACGCTTTTATTTACCTCAAAACCTCTAAGGAGTTGTAGAGAGCATTTTTTATGTCGGCAAAGGGTTTGTTTAAAGGGATTTTTTATGCCGCAAAAGTAGATCAGTTAAATCGCTTTTTTTAATTTTCCAATGTACCTGATATATCATGTGCTATTATAAATAGCCTTGAAAAAAACTCATCATCATGTTCCAAAACCATGATGAAACTGATCGATACAGCAACGCTTATCTTGTCGGAGAACGTTGTGAGAGCTTCACAGTTTTATGATAATGTGGATGTGTCTCGTTTAATTCTCGATACAATCACAGAACTGGAGAGAAGAAAGCTCGAAGAGAACAGCAGATTGTACTATCCGGCTAGAGAGGAGCAAACTGTGCCTTATGTTTATACATTGCCCAAAAATGGTAGCGTCTTTAAAGTTCCATACGTAAATATAGGGTACAGTATTGGAAAATCTTCAGGAGGATGTGATACCGATCAACTGGAAATCATCCTGGTGAAAACATCTGGTCGTTGGCACATCATCACCGCATATCCTTGCTCTTGAAGCAGAAACCTTTTTCTAAAAAACGGCTCCTTTAGGAGCCAACAATTCTTGAAAAGTCAATAATCAATGGGTTTCAAGCAAACTTATGGCTTTACTAATATTGGTTCGTTGTTTTTTATCCCTTAATCTTGACGGATAATTGGACAATACCATTAAAGATTTTTTCTTATCCTTACAGGATAATGTCTGTGGGAAGTAAAAAAAAACATTAAAAGCATGTTGAGTAGTAATCCTTTCTAGTAATTCCACCAATGAAATATAGTGGTATAATCAAAAACCATATATATTCTCCTTTTACGGAGAGTACCATCCAAAACCATTGTTCCTTAAGAGAGGTGTAACGTCCTAAAAGCACGATTGACGCTTTTGTTTACCTCGAAACCTCTAAGGAGTTGTAGAGAGTATTTTTTATGTCGCCAAAGGGTTTGTTTAAAGGGATTTTTTATGCCGCAAAAGTAGATCAGTTAAATCGCTTTTTTTAATTTTCCAACGTACCTGATATATCATGTGCTAATATAAATAGCCTTGAAAAAAACTGATCATCATGTTCCAAAACCATGGGTGAAACTGATCGATAAAGCAACGCTTATCTTGTCAGAGAAGGCTGTGAGAGCTTCACAGTTTTATGATAATGTGGATGTGTCTCGTTTAATTCTCGATACAATCACAGAACTGGAGAGAAGAAAGCTGGAAGAGAACAGCAGATTGTACTATCCGGCTAGAGAGGAGCAAACTGTGCCTTATATTTATACATTGCCCAAAAATGGTAGCGTCTTTAAAGTTCGATACGTAAATATAGGGTACAGTATTGGAAAATCTTCAGGAGGATGTGATACCGATCAACTGGAAATCATCCTAGTGAAAACATCTGGTCGTTGGCACATCATCACCGCATATCCTTGCTCTTGAAGCAGAAACCTTTTTCTAAAAAACGGCTCCTTTAGGAGCCAACATTTCTTGAAAAGTCAATAATCAATGGGTTTCAAGCAAACTTATGGCTTTACTAATATTGGTTCGTTGTTTTCTATCTCTTAATCTTGACGGATAATTGGACAATACCATTAAAGATTTTTTCTTATCCTTACAGGATAATGTCTGTGGGAAGTAAAAAAAAACATGAAAAGCATGTTGAGTAGTAATCCTTCTAGTAATTTCACCAATGAAATATAGTGGTATAATCTAGAACCATATATATTCTCCTTTTACGGAAAGTACCATCCAGAACCATTGTGAATGAGATGAGCTTTGGTTCAAAAGGACCTGTTTTGCGCTATTGTTCCTTGAGAGAGGTGTAACGTCCTAAAAACAGGATTGCCGCTTTTATTTACCTCGAAACCTCTAAGGAGTTTTAGAGAGCATTGTTTATGTCAGCAAAGGAATTGTTTAAAGGGATTTTTTATGCCGCAAAAGTAGATCAGTCAAATCGCTTTTTTTAATTTTCCAACATACCTGTGCTATTAGAAATAGTCTTGGAAAAAACTGATCATGTTCCAAAACCATGATGAAAGTGATCGATACAGCAACGCTTATCTTGTCGGAGAAGGCTGTGAGAGCTTCACAGTTTTATGATAATGTGGATGTGTCTCGTTTAATTCTCGATACAATCACAGAACTGGAGAGAAGAAAGCTGGAAGAGAACAGCAGATTGTACTATCCGGCTAGAGAGGAGCATACTGTGCCTGATGTTTATATATTGCCAAAAAATGGAAGCGTCTTTAAAGTTCCATACGTAAATATAGGGTAAAGCATTGGAAAATCTTCAGGAGGATGTGATACCGATCAACTGAAAATCATCCAGGTGAAAAAATCGGGTCGTTGGCAGATCATCACCGCATATCCTTGCTCTTCAAGCAGAAACCTTTTTCTAAAAAACGGCTCCTTTAGGAGCCAACAATTCTTGAAAAGTCAATAATCAATGGGTTTCAAGCAAACTTATGGCTTTACTAATATTGGTTCGTTGTTTTTTATCCCTTGATCTTGACGGATAATTGGACAATACCATTAAAGATTTTTTCTTATCCTTACAGGATAATGTCTGTGGCAAGTAAAAAAAAACATTAAAAGCATGTTGAGTCGTAATCCTTTCTAGTAGTTCCACCAATGAAATATAGTGGTATAATCTAAAACCATATATATTCTCCTTTTACGGAAAGTACCATCCAGAACCATTGTGAATGAGATGACCTTTGGTTGTAAAGGAGCTGTTTTGCGCTATTGTTCCTTGAGAGAGGTATAACGTTCTAAAAGCAGGACTGACGCTTTTATTTACCTCAAAACCTCTAAGGAGTTGTAGAGAGCATTTTTTATGTCGGCAAAGGGTTTGTTTAAAGGGATTTTTTATGCCGCAAAAGTAGATCAGTTAAATCGCTTTTTTTAATTTTCCAATGTACCTGATATATCATGTGCTATTATAAATAGCCTTGAAAAAAACTCATCATCATGTTCCAAAACCATGATGAAACTGATCGATACAGCAACGCTTATCTTGTCGGAGAACGCTGTGAGAGCTTCACAGTTTTATGGTAATGTGGATGTGTCTCGTTTAATTCTCGATACAATCACAGAACTGGAGAGAAGAAAGCTCGAAGAGAACAGCAGATTGTACTATCCGGCTAGAGAGGAGCAAACTGTGCCTTATGTTTATACATTGCCCAAAAATGGTAGCGTCTTTAAAGTTCCATACGTAAATATAGGGTACAGTATTGGAAAATCTTCAGGAGGATGTGATACCGATCAACTGGAAATCATCCTGGTGAAAACATCTGGTCGTTGGCACATCATCACCGCATATCCTTGCTCTTGAAGCAGAAACCTTTTTCTAAAAAACGGCTCCTTTAGGAGCCAACAATTCTTGAAAAGTCAATAATCAATGGGTTTCAAGCAAACTTATGGCTTTACTAATATTGGTTCGTTGTTTTTTATCCCTTAATCTTGACGGATAATTGGACAATACCATTAAAGATTTTTTCTTATCCTTACAGGATAATGTCTGTGGGAAGTAAAAAAAAACATTAAAAGCATGTTGAGTAGTAATCCTTTCTAGTAATTCCACCAATGAAATATAGTGGTATAATCAAAAACCATATATATTCTCCTTTTACGGAGAGTACCATCCAAAACCATTGTTCCTTAAGAGAGGTGTAACGTCCTAAAAGCACGATTGACGCTTTTGTTTACCTCGAAACCTCTAAGGAGTTGTAGAGAGTATTTTTTATGTCGCCAAAGGGTTTGTTTAAAGGGATTTTTTATGCCGCAAAAGTAGATCAGTTAAATCGCTTTTTTTAATTTTCCAACGTACCTGATATATCATGTGCTAATATAAATAGCCTTGAAAAAAACTGATCATCATGTTCCAAAACCATGGGTGAAACTGATCGATAAAGCAACGCTTATCTTGTCAGAGAAGGCTGTGAGAGCTTCACAGTTTTATGATAATGTGGATGTGTCTCGTTTAATTCTCGATACAATCACAGAACTGGAGAGAAGAAAGCTGGAAGAGAACAGCAGATTGTACTATCCGGCTAGAGAGGAGCAAACTGTGCCTTATATTTATACATTGCCCAAAAATGGTAGCGTCTTTAAAGTTCGATACGTAAATATAGGGTACAGTATTGGAAAATCTTCAGGAGGATGTGATACCGATCAACTGGAAATCATCCTAGTGAAAACATCTGGTCGTTGGCACATCATCACCGCATATCCTTGCTCTTGAAGCAGAAACCTTTTTCTAAAAAACGGCTCCTTTAGGAGCCAACATTTCTTGAAAAGTCAATAATCAATGGGTTTCAAGCAAACTTATGGCTTTAGTAATATTGGTTCGTTGTTTTCTATCTCTTAATCTTGACGGATAATTGGACAATACCATTAAAGATTTTTTCTTATCCTTACAGGATAATGTCTGTGGGAAGTAAAAAAAAACATGAAAAGCATGTTGAGTAGTAATCCTTCTAGTAATTTCACCAATGAAATATAGTGGTATAATCTAGAACCATATATATTCTCCTTTTACGGAAAGTACCATCCAGAACCATTGTGAATGAGATGAGCTTTGGTTCAAAAGGACCTGTTTTGCGCTATTGTTCCTTGAGAGAGGTGTAACGTCCTAAAAACAGGATTGCCGCTTTTATTTACCTCGAAACCTCTAAGGAGTTTTAGAGAGCATTGTTTATGTCAGCAAAGGAATTGTTTAAAGGGATTTTTTATGCCGCAAAAGTAGATCAGTCAAATCGCTTTTTTTAATTTTCCAACATACCTGTGCTATTAGAAATAGTCTTGGAAAAAACTGATCATGTTCCAAAACCATGATGAAAGTGATCGATACAGCAACGCTTATCTTGTCGGAGAAGGCTGTGAGAGCTTCACAGTTTTATGATAATGTGGATGTGTCTCGTTTAATTCTCGATACAATCACAGAACTGGAGAGAAGAAAGCTGGAAGAGAACAGCAGATTGTACTATCCGGCTAGAGAGGAGCATACTGTGCCTGATGTTTATATATTGCCAAAAAATGGAAGCGTCTTTAAAGTTCCATACGTAAATATAGGGTAAAGCATTGGAAAATCTTCAGGAGGATGTGATACCGATCAACTGAAAATCATCCAGGTGAAAAAATCGGGTCGTTGGCAGATCATCACCGCATATCCTTGCTCTTCAAGCAGAAACCTTTTTCTAAAAAACGGCTCCTTTAGGAGCCAACAATTCTTGAAAAGTCAATAATCAATGGGTTTCAAGCAAACTTATGGCTTTACTAATATTGGTTCGTTGTTTTTTATCCCTTGATCTTGACGGATAATTGGACAATACCATTAAAGATTTTTTCTTATCCTTACAGGATAATGTCTGTGGCAAGTAAAAAAAAACATTAAAAGCATGTTGAGTAGTAATCCTTTCTAGTAGTTCCACCAATGAAATATAGTGGTATAATCTAAAACCATATATATTCTCCTTTTACGGAAAGTACCATCCAGAACCATTGTGAATGAGATGACCTTTGGTTGTAAAGGAGCTGTTTTGCGCTATTGTTCCTTGAGAGAGGTATAACGTTCTAAAAGCAGGACTGACGCTTTTATTTACCTCAAAACCTCTAAGGAGTTGTAGAGAGCATTTTTTATGTCGGCAAAGGGTTTGTTTAAAGGGATTTTTTATGCCGCAAAAGTAGATCAGTTAAATCGCTTTTTTTAATTTTCCAATGTACCTGATATATCATGTGCTATTATAAATAGCCTTGAAAAAAACTCATCATCATGTTCCAAAACCATGATGAAACTGATCGATACAGCAACGCTTATCTTGTCGGAGAACGCTGTGAGAGCTTCACAGTTTTATGGTAATGTGGATGTGTCTCGTTTAATTCTCGATACAATCACAGAACTGGAGAGAAGAAAGCTCGAAGAGAACAGCAGATTGTACTATCCGGCTAGAGAGGAGCAAACTGTGCCTTATGTTTATACATTGCCCAAAAATGGTAGCGTCTTTAAAGTTCCATACGTAAATATAGGGTACAGTATTGGAAAATCTTCAGGAGGATGTGATACCGATCAACTGGAAATCATCCTGGTGAAAACATCTGGTCGTTGGCACATCATCACCGCATATCCTTGCTCTTGAAGCAGAAACCTTTTTCTAAAAAACGGCTCCTTTAGCAGCCAACATTTCTTGAAAAGTCAATAATCAATGGGTTTCAAGCAAACTTATGGCTTTACTAATATTGGTTCGTTGTTTTCTATCTCTTAATCTTGACGGATAATTGGACAATGCCATTAAAGATTTTTTCTTATCCTTACAGGATAATGTCTGTGGGAAGTAAAAAAAAACATTAAAAGCATGTTGAGTAGTAATCCTTTCTAGTAATTCCACCAATGAAATATAGTGGTATAATCTAAAACCATATATATTCTCCTTTTACGGAGAGTACCATCCAGAACCATTGTTCCTTGAGAGAGGTGTAACGTCCTAAAAGCACGATTGACGCTTTTATTTACCTCGAAACCTCTAAGGAGTTGTAGAGAGCATTTTTTATGTCGGCAAAGGGTTTGTTTAAAGGGATTTTTTATGCCGCAAAAGTAGATCAGTTAAATCGCTTTTTTTAATTTTCCAACGTACCTGATATATCATGTGCTAATATAAATAGCCATAAAAAAACTGATCATCATGTTTCAAAACCATGGATGAAACTGATCGATACAGCAACGCTTATCTTGTCGGAGAAGGCTGTGAGAGCTCCACAGTTTTATGATAATGTGGATGTGTCTCATTTAATTCTCGATACAATCACAGAACTTGAGAGAAGAAAGCTGGAAGAGAACAGCAGATTGTACTATCCACCTAGAGAGGAGCAAAGTGTGCCTTATGTTTATATATTGCCCAAAAATGGTAGCGTCTTTAAAGTTCCATACGTAAATATAGGGTACAGTATTGGAAAATCTTCAGGAGGATGTGATACCGATCAACTGGAAATCATCCTGGTGAAAACATCTGGTCGTTGGATCATCATCACCGCATATCCTTGCTCTTGAAGCAGAAACCTTTTTCTAAAAAACGGCTCCTTTAGGAGCCAACATTTCTTGAAAAGTCAATAATCAATGGGTTTCAAGCAAACTTATGGCTTTACTAATATTGGTTCGTTGTTTTCTATCTCTTAATCTTGACGGATAATTGGACAATACCATTAAAGATTTTTTCTTATCCTTACAGGATAATGTCTGTGGGAAGTAAAAAAAAACATTAAAAGCATGTTGAGTAGTAATCCTTTCTAGTAATTCCACCAATGAAATATAGTGGTATAATCTAGAACCATATATATTCTCCTTTTACGGAAAGTACCATCCAGAACCATTGTGAATGAGATGAGCTTTGGTTGTAAAGGAGCTGTTTTGCGCTATTGTTCCTTGAGAGAGGTGTAACGTCCTAAAAGCACGATTGACGCTTTTGTTTACCTCGAAACCTCTAAGGAGTTGTAGAGAGCATTTTTTATGTCGGCAAACGGTTTCTTTAAAGGGATTTTTTATGCCGCAAAAGTAGATCAGTTAAATCGCTTTTTTTAATTTTCCAACGTACCTGATATATCATGTGCTAATATAAATAGCCATAAAAAAACTGATCATCATGTTTCAAAACCATGGATGAAACTGATCGATACAGCAACGCTTATCTTGTCGGAGAAGGCTGTGAGAGCTCCACAGTTTTATGATAATGTGGATGTGTCTCATTTAATTCTCGATACAATCACAGAACTTGAGAGAAGAAAGCTGGAAGAGAACAGCAGATTGTACTATCCACCTAGAGAGGAGCAAAGTGTGCCTTATGTTTATATATTGCCCAAAAATGGTAGCGTCTTTAAAGTTCCATACGTAAATATAGGGTACAGTATTGGAAAATCTTCAGGAGGATGTGATACCGATCAACTGGAAATCATCCTGGTGAAAATATCTGGTCGTTGGCACATCATCACCGCATATCCTTGCTCTTGAAGCAGAAACCTTTGTCTAAAAAACGGCTCCTTTAGGAGCCAACATTTCTTGAAAAGTCAATAATCAATGGGTTTTAAGCAAACTTATGGCTTTACTAATATTGGTTCGTTGTTTTTTATCCCTTAATCTTGACGGATAATTGGACAATAGCATTAAAGATTTTTTCTTATCCTTACAGGATAATGTCTGTGGGAACTAAAAAAAAAACATTAAAAGCATGTTGAGTAGTAATCCTTTCTAGTAATTCCACCAATGAAATATAGTAATATAATCCAGAACCATATATATTCTCATCTTACGGAAAGTACCATCCAGAACCATTGTGAATGAGATGAGCTTTGGTTGAAAAGGAGCTGTTTTGCGCTATTGTTCCTTGAGAGAGGTGTAACGACCTAAAAGCAGGATTGCCGCTTTTATTTACCTCGAAACCTCTAAGAAGTTGTAGAGAGCATTTTTTATGTCGGCAAAGGGTTTCTTTAAAGGGATTTTTTATGCCGCAAAAGTAGATTAGTTAAATCGCTTTTTTTAATTTTCCAACGTACCTGATATATCATGTGCTAATATAAATAGCCATAAAAAAACTGATCATCATGTTCCAAAACCATGGATGAAACTGATCGATACAGCAACGCTTATCTTGTCGGAGAAGGCTGTGAGAGCTTCACAGTTTTATGATAATGTGGATGTGTCTCGTTTAATTCTCGATACAATCACAGAACTGAAGAGAAGAAAGCTGGAAGAGAACAGCAGATTGTACTATCCGGCTAGAGAGGAGCCAACTGTGCCTTATGTTTATACATTGCCCAAAAATGGTAGCGTGTTTAAAGTTCCATACGTAAATATAGGGTACAGTATTGGAAAATCTTCAGGAGGATGTGATACCGATCAACTGGAAATCATCCTGGTGAAAACATCTGGTCGTTGGCACATCATCACCGCATATCCTTGCTCTTGAAGCAGAAACCTTTTTCTAAAAAACGGCTTCTTTAGAAGCCAACAATTCTTGAAAAGTCAATAATCAATGGGTTTCAAGCAAACTTATGGCTTTACTAATATTGGTTTGTTGTTTTTTATCTCTTAATCTTGACGGATAATTGGACAATACCATTAAAGATTTTTTGTTATCCTTACAGGATAATGTCTGTGGGAAGTAAAAAAAAACATTAAAAGCATGTTGAGTAGTAATCCTTTCTAGTAGTTCCACCAATGAAATATAGTGGTATAATCTAAAACCATATATATTCTCCTTTTACGGAGAGTACCATCCAGAACCATTGTTCCTTAAGAGAGGTGTAACGTCCTAAAAGCACGATTGCCGCTTTTATTTACCTCGAAACCTCTAAGGAGTTGTAGAGAGCATTTTTTATGTGGGCAAAGGGTTTGTTTAAAGGGATTTTTTATGGCGCAAAAGTAGATCAGTTAAATCGTTTTTTTTAATTTTCGAACATACCTCATATATCATGTGCTATTATAAATAGTCTTGAAAAAAACTGATCATCATGTTCCAAAACCATGATGAAAGTGATCGATACAGCAACGCTTATCTTGTCAGAGAAGGCTGTGAGAGCTTCACAGTTTTATGATAATGTGGATGTGTCTGGTTTAATTCTCGATACAATTACAGAACTGGAGAGAAGGAAGGTGGAAGAGAACAGCAGATTGTACTGTCCGCCTAGAGAGGAGCAAACTGTGCCTTATGTTTACATATTGCCCAAAAATGGTAGCGTCTTTAAAGTTCGATACGTAAATATAGGGTACAGTATTGGAAAATCTTCAGGAGGATGTGATACCGATCAACTGGAAATCATCCTGGTGAAAACATCTGGTCGTTGGCACATCATCACCGCATATCCTTGCTCTTGAAGCAGAAACCTTTTTCTAAAAAACGGCTCCTTTAGGAGCCAACAATTCTTGAAAAGTCAATAATCAATGGGTTTCAAGCAAACTTATGGCTTTACTAATATTGGTTCGTTGTTTTTTATCCCTTAATCTTGACGGATAATTGGACAATACCATTAAAGATTTTTTCTTATCCTTACAGGATAATGTCTGTGGGAAGTAAAAAAAAACATTAAAAGCATGTTGAGTAGTAATCCTTTCTAGTAATTCCACCAATGAAATATAGTGGTATAATCAAAAACCATATATATTCTCCTTTTACGGAGAGTACCATCCAAAACCATTGTTCCTTAAGAGAGGTGTAACGTCCTAAAAGCACGATTGACGCTTTTGTTTACCTCGAAACCTCTAAGGAGTTGTAGAGAGTATTTTTTATGTCGCCAAAGGGTTTGTTTAAAGGGATTTTTTATGCCGCAAAAGTAGATCAGTTAAATCGCTTTTTTTAATTTTCCAACGTACCTGATATATCATGTGCTAATATAAATAGCCTTGAAAAAAACTGATCATCATGTTCCAAAACCATGGGTTAAACTGATCGATAAAGCAACGCTTATCTTGTCAGAGAAGGCTGTGAGAGCTTCACAGTTTTATGATAATGTGGATGTGTCTCGTTTAATTCTCGATACAATCACAGAACTGGAGAGAAGAAAGCTGGAAGAGAACAGCAGATTGTACTATCCGGCTAGAGAGGAGCAAACTGTGCCTTATATTTATACATTGCCCAAAAATGGTAGCGTCTTTAAAGTTCGATACGTAAATATAGGGTACAGTATTGGAAAATCTTCAGGAGGATGTGATACCGATCAACTGGAAATCATCCTAGTGAAAACATCTGGTCGTTGGCACATCATCACCGCATATCCTTGCTCTTGAAGCAGAAACCTTTTTCTAAAAAACGGCTCCTTTAGGAGCCAACATTTCTTGAAAAGTCAATAATCAATGGGTTTCAAGCAAACTTATGGCTTTAGTAATATTGGTTCGTTGTTTTCTATCTCTTAATCTTGACGGATAATTGGACAATACCATTAAAGATTTTTTCTTATCCTTACAGGATAATGTCTGTGGGAAGTAAAAAAAAACATGAAAAGCATGTTGAGTAGTAATCCTTCTAGTAATTTCACCAATGAAATATAGTGGTATAATCTAGAACCATATATATTCTCCTTTTACGGAAAGTACCATCCAGAACCATTGTGAATGAGATGAGCTTTGGTTCAAAAGGACCTGTTTTGCGCTATTGTTCCTTGAGAGAGGTGTAACGTCCTAAAAACAGGATTGCCGCTTTTATTTACCTCGAAACCTCTAAGGAGTTTTAGAGAGCATTGTTTATGTCAGCAAAGGAATTGTTTAAAGGGATTTTTTATGCCGCAAAAGTAGATCAGTCAAATCGCTTTTTTTAATTTTCCAACATACCTGTGCTATTAGAAATAGTCTTGGAAAAAACTGATCATGTTCCAAAACCATGATGAAAGTGATCGATACAGCAACGCTTATCTTGTCGGAGAAGGCTGTGAGAGCTTCACAGTTTTATGATAATGTGGATGTGTCTCGTTTAATTCTCGATACAATCACAGAACTGGAGAGAAGAAAGCTGGAAGAGAACAGCAGATTGTACTATCCGGCTAGAGAGGAGCATACTGTGCCTGATGTTTATATATTGCCAAAAAATGGAAGCGTCTTTAAAGTTCCATACGTAAATATAGGGTAAAGCATTGGAAAATCTTCAGGAGGATGTGATACCGATCAACTGAAAATCATCCAGGTGAAAAAATCGGGTCGTTGGCAGATCATCACCGCATATCCTTGCTCTTCAAGCAGAAACCTTTTTCTAAAAAACGGCTCCTTTAGGAGCCAACAATTCTTGAAAAGTCAATAATCAATGGGTTTCAAGCAAACTTATGGCTTTACTAATATTGGTTCGTTGTTTTTTATCCCTTGATCTTGACGGATAATTGGACAATACCATTAAAGATTTTTTCTTATCCTTACAGGATAATGTCTGTGGCAAGTAAAAAAAAACATTAAAAGCATGTTGAGTCGTAATCCTTTCTAGTAGTTCCACCAATGAAATATAGTGGTATAATCTAAAACCATATATATTCTCCTTTTACGGAAAGTACCATCCAGAACCATTGTGAATGAGATGACCTTTGGTTGTAAAGGAGCTGTTTTGCGCTATTGTTCCTTGAGAGAAGTATAACGTTCTAAAAGCAGGACTGACGCTTTTATTTACCTCAAAACCTCTAAGGAGTTGTAGAGAGCATTTTTTATGTCGGCAAAGGGTTTGTTTAAAGGGATTTTTTATGCCGCAAAAGTAGATCAGTTAAATCGCTTTTTTTAATTTTCCAATGTACCTGATATATCATGTGCTATTATAAATAGCCTTGAAAAAAACTCATCATCATGTTCCAAAACCATGATGAAACTGATCGATACAGCAACGCTTATCTTGTCGGAGAACGCTGTGAGAGCTTCACAGTTTTATGGTAATGTGGATGTGTCTCGTTTAATTCTCGATACAATCACAGAACTGGAGAGAAGAAAGCTCGAAGAGAACAGCAGATTGTACTATCCGGCTAGAGAGGAGCAAACTGTGCCTTATGTTTATACATTGCCCAAAAATGGTAGCGTCTTTAAAGTTCCATACGTAAATATAGGGTACAGTATTGGAAAATCTTCAGGAGGATGTGATACCGATCAACTGGAAATCATCCTGGTGAAAACATCTGGTCGTTGGCACATCATCACCGCATATCCTTGCTCTTGAAGCAGAAACCTTTTTCTAAAAAACGGCTCCTTTAGCAGCCAACATTTCTTGAAAAGTCAATAATCAATGGGTTTCAAGCAAACTTATGGCTTTACTAATATTGGTTCGTTGTTTTCTATCTCTTAATCTTGACGGATAATTGGACAATGCCATTAAAGATTTTTTCTTATCCTTACAGGATAATGTCTGTGGGAAGTAAAAAAAAACATTAAAAGCATGTTGAGTAGTAATCCTTTCTAGTAATTCCACCAATGAAATATAGTGGTATAATCTAAAACCATATATATTCTCCTTTTACGGAGAGTACCATCCAGAACCATTGTTCCTTGAGAGAGGTGTAACGTCCTAAAAGCACGATTGACGCTTTTATTTACCTCGAAACCTCTAAGGAGTTGTAGAGAGCATTTTTTATGTCGGCAAAGGGTTTGTTTAAAGGGATTTTTTATGCCGCAAAAGTAGATCAGTTAAATCGCTTTTTTTAATTTTCCAACGTACCTGATATATCATGTGCTAATATAAATAGCCATAAAAAAACTGATCATCATGTTTCAAAACCATGGATGAAACTGATCGATACAGCAACGCTTATCTTGTCGGAGAAGGCTGTGAGAGCTCCACAGTTTTATGATAATGTGGATGTGTCTCATTTAATTCTCGATACAATCACAGAACTTGAGAGAAGAAAGCTGGAAGAGAACAGCAGATTGTACTATCCACCTAGAGAGGAGCAAAGTGTGCCTTATGTTTATATATTGCCCAAAAATGGTAGCGTCTTTAAAGTTCCATACGTAAATATAGGGTACAGTATTGGAAAATCTTCAGGAGGATGTGATACCGATCAACTGGAAATCATCCTGGTGAAAACATCTGGTCGTTGGATCATCATCACCGCATATCCTTGCTCTTGAAGCAGAAACCTTTTTCTAAAAAACGGCTCCTTTAGGAGCCAACATTTCTTGAAAAGTCAATAATCAATGGGTTTCAAGCAAACTTATGGCTTTACTAATATTGGTTCGTTGTTTTCTATCTCTTAATCTTGACGGATAATTGGACAATACCATTAAAGATTTTTTCTTATCCTTACAGGATAATGTCTGTGGGAAGTAAAAAAAAACATTAAAAGCATGTTGAGTAGTAATCCTTTCTAGTAATTCCACCAATGAAATATAGTGGTATAATCTAGAACCATATATATTCTCCTTTTACGGAAAGTACCATCCAGAACCATTGTGAATGAGATGAGCTTTGGTTGTAAAGGAGCTGTTTTGCGCTATTGTTCCTTGAGAGAGGTGTAACGTCCTAAAAGCACGATTGACGCTTTTGTTTACCTCGAAACCTCTAAGGAGTTGTAGAGAGCATTTTTTATGTCGGCAAACGGTTTCTTTAAAGGGATTTTTTATGCCGCAAAAGTAGATCAGTTAAATCGCTTTTTTTAATTTTCCAACGTACCTGATATATCATGTGCTAATATAAATAGCCATAAAAAAACTGATCATCATGTTTCAAAACCATGGATGAAACTGATCGATACAGCAACGCTTATCTTGTCGGAGAAGGCTGTGAGAGCTCCACAGTTTTATGATAATGTGGATGTGTCTCATTTAATTCTCGATACAATCACAGAACTTGAGAGAAGAAAGCTGGAAGAGAACAGCAGATTGTACTATCCACCTAGAGAGGAGCAAAGTGTGCCTTATGTTTATATATTGCCCAAAAATGGTAGCGTCTTTAAAGTTCCATACGTAAATATAGGGTACAGTATTGGAAAATCTTCAGGAGGATGTGATACCGATCAACTGGAAATCATCCTGGTGAAAATATCTGGTCGTTGGCACATCATCACCGCATATCCTTGCTCTTGAAGCAGAAACCTTTGTCTAAAAAACGGCTCCTTTAGGAGCCAACATTTCTTGAAAAGTCAATAATCAATGGGTTTTAAGCAAACTTATGGCTTTACTAATATTGGTTCGTTGTTTTTTATCCCTTAATCTTGACGGATAATTGGACAATAGCATTAAAGATTTTTTCTTATCCTTACAGGATAATGTCTGTGGGAACTAAAAAAAAAACATTAAAAGCATGTTGAGTAGTAATCCTTTCTAGTAATTCCACCAATGAAATATAGTAATATAATCCAGAACCATATATATTCTCATCTTACGGAAAGTACCATCCAGAACCATTGTGAATGAGATGAGCTTTGGTTGAAAAGGAGCTGTTTTGCGCTATTGTTCCTTGAGAGAGGTGTAACGACCTAAAAGCAGGATTGCCGCTTTTATTTACCTCGAAACCTCTAAGAAGTTGTAGAGAGCATTTTTTATGTCGGCAAAGGGTTTCTTTAAAGGGATTTTTTATGCCGCAAAAGTAGATTAGTTAAATCGCTTTTTTTAATTTTCCAACGTACCTGATATATCATGTGCTAATATAAATAGCCATAAAAAAACTGATCATCATGTTCCAAAACCATGGATGAAACTGATCGATACAGCAACGCTTATCTTGTCGGAGAAGGCTGTGAGAGCTTCACAGTTTTATGATAATGTGGATGTGTCTCGTTTAATTCTCGATACAATCACAGAACTGAAGAGAAGAAAGCTGGAAGAGAACAGCAGATTGTACTATCCGGCTAGAGAGGAGCCAACTGTGCCTTATGTTTATACATTGCCCAAAAATGGTAGCGTGTTTAAAGTTCCATACGTAAATATAGGGTACAGTATTGGAAAATCTTCAGGAGGATGTGATACCGATCAACTGGAAATCATCCTGGTGAAAACATCTGGTCGTTGGCACATCATCACCGCATATCCTTGCTCTTGAAGCAGAAACCTTTTTCTAAAAAACGGCTTCTTTAGAAGCCAACAATTCTTGAAAAGTCAATAATCAATGGGTTTCAAGCAAACTTATGGCTTTACTAATATTGGTTTGTTGTTTTTTATCTCTTAATCTTGACGGATAATTGGACAATACCATTAAAGATTTTTTGTTATCCTTACAGGATAATGTCTGTGGGAAGTAAAAAAAAACATTAAAAGCATGTTGAGTAGTAATCCTTTCTAGTAGTTCCACCAATGAAATATAGTGGTATAATCTAAAACCATATATATTCTCCTTTTACGGAGAGTACCATCCAGAACCATTGTTCCTTAAGAGAGGTGTAACGTCCTAAAAGCACGATTGCCGCTTTTATTTACCTCGAAACCTCTAAGGAGTTGTAGAGAGCATTTTTTATGTGGGCAAAGGGTTTGTTTAAAGGGATTTTTTATGGCGCAAAAGTAGATCAGTTAAATCGTTTTTTTTAATTTTCGAACATACCTCATATATCATGTGCTATTATAAATAGTCTTGAAAAAAACTGATCATCATGTTCCAAAACCATGATGAAAGTGATCGATACAGCAACGCTTATCTTGTCAGAGAAGGCTGTGAGAGCTTCACAGTTTTATGATAATGTGGATGTGTCTGGTTTAATTCTCGATACAATTACAGAACTGGAGAGAAGGAAGGTGGAAGAGAACAGCAGATTGTACTGTCCGCCTAGAGAGGAGCAAACTGTGCCTTATGTTTACATATTGCCCAAAAATGGTAGCGTCTTTAAAGTTCGATACGTAAATATAGGGTACAGTATTGGAAAATCTTCAGGAGGATGTGATACCGATCAACATGAAATCATCATGGTGAAAACATCTGGTCGTTGGGACATCATCACCGCATATCCTTGCTCTTGAAGCAGAAACCTTTTTCTAAAAAACGGCTCCTTTAGGAGCCAACAATTCTTGAAAAGTCAATAATCAATGGGTTTCAAGCAAACTTATGGCTTTACTAATATTGGTTCGTTGTTTTTTATCCCTTAATCTTGACGGATAATTGGACAATAGCATTAAAGATTTTTTCTTATCCTTACAGGATAATGTCCGTGGGAAGTAAAAAAAAACATTAAAAGCATGTTGAGTAGTAATCCTTTCTAGTAATTCCACCAATGAAATATAGTAATATAATCCAGAACCATATATATTCTCATCTTACGGAAAGTACCATCCAGAACCATTGTGAATGAGATGAGCTTTGGTTGAAAAGGAGCTGTTTTGCGCTATTGTTCCTTGAGAGAGGTGTAACGACCTAAAAGCAGGATTGCCGCTTTTATTTACCTCGAAACCTCTAAGAAGTTGTAGAGAGCATTTTTTATGTCGGCAAACGGTTTCTTTAAAGGGATTTTTTATGCCGCAAAAGTAGATCAGTTAAATCGCTTTTTTTAATTTTCCAACGTACCTGATATATCATGTGCTAATATAAATAGCCATAAAAAAACTGATCATCATGTTTCAAAACCATGGATGAAACTGATCGATACAGCAACGCTTATCTTGTCGGAGAAGGCTGTGAGAGCTTCACAGTTTTATGATAATGTGGATGTTTCTCGTTTAATTCTCGATACAATCACAGAACTGAAGAGAAGAAAGCTGGAAGAGAACAGCAGATTGTACTATCCGGCTAGAGAGGAGCAAACTGTGCCTTATGTTTATACATTGCCCAAAAATGGTAGCGTGTTTAAAGTTCCATACGTAAATATAGGGTACAGTATTGGAAAATCTTCAGGAGGATGTGATACCGATCAACTGGAAATCATCCTGGTGAAAACATCTGGTCGTTGGCACATCATCACCGCATATCCTTGCTCTTGAAGCAGAAACCTTTTTCTAAAAAACGGCTCCTTTAGAAGCCAACAATTCTTGAAAAGTCAATAATCAATGGGTTTCAAGCAAACTTATGGCTTTACTAATATTGGTTCGTTGTTTTTTATCCCTTAATCTTGACGGATAATTGGACAATAGCATTAAAGATTTTTTGTTATCCTTACAGGATAATGTCTGTGGGAAGTAAAAAAAAACATTAAAAGCATGTTGAGTAGTAATCCTTTCTAGTAATTCCACCAATAAAATATAGTAATATAATCCAGAACCATTGTGAATGAGATGAGCTTTGGTTGAAAAGGAGCTGTTTTGCGCTATTGTTCCTTGAGAGAGGTGTAACGACCTAAAAGCAGGATTACCGCTTTTATTTACCTCGAAACCTCTAAGAAGTTGTAGAGAGCATTTTTTATGTCGGCAAAGGGTTTGTTTAAAGGGATTTTTTATGCCGCAAAAGTAGATCAGTTAAATCGCTTCTTTTAATTTTCCAACATACCTGATATATCATGTGCTATTATAAATAGCCTTGGAAAAAACTGATCATCATGTTCCAAACCCATGATGAAACTGATCGATACAGCAACGCTTATCTTGTCGGAGAAGGCTGTGAGAGCTTCACAGTTTTATGATAATGTGGATGTGTCTCGTTTAATTCTCGATACAATCACAGAACTGGAGAGAAGAAAGCTGGAAGAGAACAGCAGATTGTACTATCTGGCTAAAGAGGAGCAAACTGTGCCTTATGTTTATACATTGCCCAAAAATGGTAGCGTCTTTAAAGTTCCATACGTAAATATAGGGTACAGTATTGGAAAATCTTCAGGAGGATGTGATACCGATCAACTGGAAATCATCCTGGTGAAAACATCTGGTCGTTGGCACATCATCACCGCATATCCTTGCTCTTGAAGCAGAAACCTTTTTCTAAAAAACGGCTCCTTTAGGAGCCAACATTTCTTGAAAAGTCAATAATCAATGGGTTTCAAGCAAACTTATGGCTTTACTAATATTGGTTCGTTGTTTTCTATCTCTTAATCTTGACGGATAATTGGACAATACCATTAAAGATTTTTTCTTATCCTTACAGGATAATGTCTGTGGGAAGTAAAAAAACCATATATATTCTCCTTTTACGGAAGGTACCATCCAGAACCATTGTGAATGAGATGAGCTTTCGTTGTAAAGGAGCTGTTTTGCGCTATTGTTCCTTGAGAGAGGTGTAACGTCCTAAAAGCACGATTGACGCTTTTATTTACCTCGAAACCTCTAAGGAGTTGTAGAGAGCATTTTTTATGTCGGGAAAGGGTTTGTTTAAAGGGATTTTTTATGCCGCAAAAGTAGATCAGTTAAATCGCTTTTTTTAATTTTCCAATGTACCTGATATATCATGTGCTAATATAAATAGCCATAAAAAAACTGATCATCATGTTTCAAAACCACGGATGAAACTGATCGATACAGCAACGCTTATCTTGTCGGAGAAGGCTGTGAGAGCTCCACAGTTTTATGATAATGTGGATGTGTCTCATTTAATTCTCGATACAATCACAGAACTTGAGAGGAGAAAGCTGGAAGAGAACAGCAGATTGTACTATCCACCTAGAGAGGAGCAAAGTGTGCCTTATGTTTATATATTGCCCAAAAATGGTAGCGTCTTTAAAGTTCCATACGTAAATATAGGGTACAGTATTGGAAAATCTTCAGGAGGATGTGATACCGATCAACATGAAATCATCATGGTGAAAACATCTGGTCGTTGGCACATCATCACCGCATATCCTTCCTCTTGAAGCAGAAACCTTTTTCTAAAAAACGGCTCCTTTAGCAGCCAACATTTCTTGAAAAGTCAATAATCAATGGGTTTCAAGCAAACTTATGGCTTTACTAATATTGGTTCGTTGTTTTCTATCTCTTAATCTTGACGGATAATTGGACAATACCATTAAAGATTTTTTCTTATCCTTACAGGATAATGTCTGTGGGAAGTAAAAAAAAACATTAAAAGCATGTTGAGTAGTAATCCTTTCTAGTAGTTCTACCAATGAAATATAGTGGTATAATCTAAAACCATATATATTCTCCTTTTACGGAGAGTACCATCCAGAACCATTGTTCCTTAAGAGAGGTGTAACGTCCTAAAAGCACGATTGCCGCTTTTATTTACCTCGAAACCTCTAAGGAGTTGTAGAGAGCATTTTTTATGTGGGCAAAGGGTTTGTTTAAAGGGATTTTTTATGGCGCAAAAATAGATCAGTTAAATCGTTATTTTTAATTTTCGAACATACCTCATATATCATGTGCTATTATAAATAGTCTTGAAAAAAACTGATCATCATGTTCCAAAACCATGATGAAAGTGATCGATACAGCAACGCTTATCTTGTCAGAGAAGGCTGTGAGAGCTTCACAGTTTTATGATAATGTGGATGTGTCTGGTTTAATTCTCGATACAATTACAGAACTGGAGAGAAGGAAGGTGGAAGAGAACAGCAGATTGTACTGTCCGCCTAGAGAGGAGCAAACTGTGCCTTATGTTTACATATTGCCCAAAAATGGTAGCGTCTTTAAAGTTCGATACGTAAATATAGGGTACAGTATTGGAAAATCTTCAGGAGGATGCGATACCGATCAACATGAAATCATCATGGTGAAAACATCTGGTCGTTGGGACATCATCACCGCATATCCTTGCTCTTGAAGCAGAAACCTTTTTCTAAAAAACGGCTCCTTTAGGAGCCAACAATTCTTGAAAAGTCAATAATCAATGGGTTTCAAGCAGACTTATGTCTTTACTACTATTGGTCAAAAAAAGCTTTGCTTGAGCTCCCAACTGGACGACTGAGACCTATTTTGGGTGTTATTTCAAGATGGCAACGTATTAAAGTAACTAAGACCTCTTTCATCTTAATTGTTATGTGTTTTTCTTCTTAAGAGTTGGGTGACTGAAATGAATCAGCATAAAAAAAAACATGGTCTAACCATAATTTGACCAAAATGCCATCTAAAAACTATTCTAGGATTATGATTACTCGTACCTCATTTGTTAGAGTACTTCATGTAGTGAGGAAGCAGTCATTCTGAGATTCTCTGCCTTTTTGTCAATACCTTTACTTAAGGCTTAAACCATCCTTACTTTGTCTTACATGAAACTTGGATTCATATACGTGAATGAATGGGTATTTAAGAGTCTAATTCTAGTAATTAGATAGATAGAAACTTTATTTATGTGTCAAGAAGAAGCTAGCCGAGGGGCAGGCCCTCTACTAATAGGCGACACCTAAAGTTTACAATAAAATAGATAGAATAGTTAACTAGATGAAAAATCCATACAATATGTTACAAATTGTTAGCTAAATATTAAAGCTAAGTGCTAAAATGCTAAAATTATAATACTAAAACTGAGTGCTAAAATGCTGAAATTCTAATTATAGTTTTACAGGCATGGTAAAAAACGTTAAGTGAAATGGATTTTTGGTCAGTTAAAGCCCGATCATGTTCTGCGGTCAGTGAGGGCTACTAGCACCTTGTTTGAAGTACTATGAGCTGATGTTTAGTGTAAATGGTGAAATACAGTAAAACCCACATAGGAGAACCCAGATTTTAGGAACCTGTTACAGGGAAAGGGAAGGCATTTCCATTGCACATAAGGACAAATTAAAGTGCATCTAAACTCAAATACATTTTTGCCTCATATAAATCTCCACACCAATAGAAAACATATTTTACTAGTTTTATCTTCAAGTTTGTTAGGTGTGAGGTAGAATCTTTTGACTTCTGGTTTATTAGATGTCTTTTGTCAACCACAAATTCTGGCCAACAATAAAGTGAATAGGACTGGAAAATCATGTGTATGGCTTAGTTGGTTATACATGTGTATGTCTCCTAAAATTCTTAATAGCTATGTGGTTAATATTGTAGTTTTTTGATATTGACTGTTTCATGGAGAGTGGTATCTTCAAATCACCAGTAATCCAAGGAATTTGTTTGAAAATTGTGTCTATGGGAATAATATTGTCCGATCGTTTTGATTTTTGTTTTAAGTGTTATAGGAATGCTGGATGGTATGATATTTATTATCTTAGTTTGATCAATTAAGCCATGGGTCAAATTAATGATGGATTGTCTGCGTGGTGAATTGAGCCATTTATATGTTAATGTATATGAATACAGCTTTTAACTGTTCTTTTTTTAGTGCAAAGAAAGAGCATTTCACCTGACGCATAGATGGACAAGTGCACAGTCATGGCTCTTTTCAAATTTTGAGCAAAGGGATGCAGATCATAGGTTAACAGAGAGGGGGCAAACAATTGAAAGCTTTACTGAAGAAACCAGCGAAGATGACATGGATGAAGAATTTAGCAAAGATGAGAAACAGTAATGCTGTTAGGTGTTCAACCAAGTACACTGAACAAGATGTACATTTGTCAATGGTAGATGAAATGCCACCTGAAGTGCAAGCTGTCGAATCCAGTGAAGATGGCTTGGATGGAAAATTCAGTGACGAAGATGAAACCCATAATGATAGTAATAGTGTTGCTACAACAAGTTGCAAAAATGGTGAGACACTCCCGTTAAAAAACACCTTTTCTACCTTTCCATTCCCACCAAATGTAGAATTTAATCATTTCCCACCTCCCCCCTCCCTCTTCCCCTTTCAATGTTGACCGTTGAAGTTTTCCACATGATTTGGTATTGCTAGCAACATTGATAAGG